>NW_025940074.1:270625-573432 GCF_000764305.2 Hyalella azteca
GTGTGGTTCCAGCAGGATGGGGCTACAGCTCACACAGCCCGAATGTCACTCAATGTTTTGAAACGCATGATCCCAGACTCTGAGGGGTGATTTACAGTGGCCTGCAAGGTCACCTGATTTGAGCATTTGCAATTTCTTTCTTTGGGGAAATCTAAAAAAAGGGGTTCAGAAGTCACCCTCACATCCTACCACAGCTAAGGGAACAGATTATTGCAGCAAAAGTTATGGCCATACCTTGCCATATGTGTGAACATGCTGTAGGAAACTTCTGAGAACAACTCCAACAGTGTGATGCAGCTAACAAACCCCATCTTCCTGATATTGTTTTCAAAACATAATTATTTTAAATGGTATGTCATGCTAATCTTGAGGAAAATAAACTTACTTCTTTATGTACCTCCATTACTCTTTTATTTTGCCTCAAAACTGTTCAATCAGTTCTGCCCCACCCTGTATAAGCTAGCTAACACATTTAAATTGTATATTGTAATAAATATATAACAAATAGTCAAA
The DNA here is from genome assembly GCF_000764305.2 of Hyalella azteca. Classification (NCBI taxonomy): domain Eukaryota; kingdom Metazoa; phylum Arthropoda; class Malacostraca; order Amphipoda; family Hyalellidae; genus Hyalella; species Hyalella azteca. The sequence continues at coordinate 271,139 of NW_025940074.1, forward strand.
TAGTTAAAGACTACTTATAGCCTTATAAGAATTAGCTAAGCTGCTAGCTATGTACAATGCCCGACTAAAATATGCAAACTTGATGCCTCTGTACCAAAAACATTCAATTTATTGGAACCTAATACACACTAAAGGCAACAAATTTATATACCAATTTCTCATTCATAGTACATTTATACTAAACCACAAATAACAATACCTCAATATAAATTAAAGACTGCCACTCAATATAATTAAATATATGAAAAAATTAAAAAAATCAAAAAAATCAAAAAATCATGATTTTTTTATAAAAAAATCAAGTGATTTAATCACATGATTAAATCATTTTGATTTAATCATTGCCAACCCTGTTTGAGACTTTTAAATACGTCTGTGAATATATTAGGAATCCTTTAAGTATACTTGTATTTGCTGATTTCAAGTGGTAAATAAATTAATAGATGATTAAGTTGAGAAATGCATTTAGACACATGAAAACTAATATCGTCACAACTTGAATTGGACACACACAGATCGTTCCAAGCTGTATACAAAAATTAAAATTTGCTTAATTAAAAGCCTAATGGTTGTTAATTAAAAGCGTAATTAAGTAGTGTACAATATTCATTAGTGTTCTAATTCAAAGCCGTGTTGTATTCCAATACAGCTCACACAGCAAACGGAATTCGAACACGTGGATGACGGCATTACGTATCAGTAGAATTTGAAGCGCGGACAAAATACGCCTCACCACGTGCCGAATATTGCCACACACACAGTGATGGAATATAGGGATTTGGTAGGTTTCCATTCTAAAGGCTTTTAAATAAATATGGCAACATTTTGTGATGTTTTGTTGTTGCTGATATGTAGTGCGGTGTTTTGAGAGTCACATAAAGCAAACAGAACTTGAGTAACGCATACAGTTATTTTTTATAGTTTTTCATTTCTCGATGCGTCCTTAATGTGACGGAATATACCGCGTTTACCCCTATTTGCAAGGGCTATTGTATGGCATCTCTGAAAAAATTCCACATGCTATTTTAAAGGTGCCAGATGCATAAAGAAACCTCCTGAGCTAAACCTGGGAACCGGGTTGGGTTATAAGGGACACTTGAAATAAAGCTTAATTTTAAAATGTTTGAAGCATGCAGAGTGTACTCAATACTATTTATCCTTTACTAAAAGTACTCATGATGTAGATGTAAAACAAATGACATTTTCTGTAATTTTTACTTGTTTTTCCTTTATTGATATGATATTACCATATCCATACATTACTGTAGTATTGATGTGATATTACTGTATCCATGAACAGGCCATTGAGTATTGACAACAACCTTGTCCACTGCAAGCTTCATATCACTGCAGCCATATTGCACTTTTCTGTATCTGTAATTTTACAGGAAGGCTTGTAATTTCACTCCATTTTAACTGGGTCAAGTGAATTTACAAAAAAAAAAAAAATTGTAAAAGCATACCTGAAACAGAAAGGAATATTCTAGTGACAACCATCATATTTTTGGAGAGATAAATTACGGTATAGTTTAGGTTGATTACTTTTCATTTTATGTTGCCTGGTGCACAATTCTATCTATGACATTCTCTGCACAATTTTGTAATGACCAATGATGCATTAATTTTTCATCATGTAAATATTTTTTGCTGAGCAAGGCAAATAAAATAAAATATTTTTTTTTGTTAATTGATTTTTTCATTAACTGGAGCCTTTGCTAATTGAGGTTCTTTTGTAAATGCATTTTTAAGGATGTCCCTTATTACCCTGGGGGTTTAATTCACACTTTTTTTGGAGATTTTTTAGAGGTAGTATATGTCTGATTTCTCAACTTACTTTATGCTACATAGATAGTAAAAATGTTGAACTTTATGCCATTATTTTTAGTTTTTTAATATTTTGATTTGTTTAGCTGCTACAACATTTCTACAAAATGTGGGACGACTGTCCCCATTTACCCCACCCATCCCTTGTTACCCCATTTGATGGTATATTTTCTTTGATGTCTGACACCAAATACCTCAAAGTTCCATTAATACACCTTCATTAATTATAATTGATATTTATAAAAACTGCTTAAGGAAACCCGTCAAAATCTAGTTTCTATATTTAGGGAAGGATTGTCTCCAAACTTGGTACACATATGTAGAACAGAATTCTAAGACTTTTTTGTTCGTGTGAATTTTTCGAAAAAATAAAAGAAAAATGTGAAATTCATAGAAAACGGCCAAAAAGGGGGTACTTCAGAAAAATATCTCCTCCTACAAATATCGTGCTACAATATCGAGACACGTATCATTCAATGCATAAAGACCATATCTAGTGATTGTCAGGCCACTTTTTTGATTTTGATTTTTCTTGGTTCTCTTTTTATTATGATTTTTCTGAAAAATTTCGACTGTTCAAAAATTACCCCTATTTCCCGCCTTTTTTCAAAATATTTTCAAACCTATAATGAAATCAAAAAAATGACCCGACAATCTCTAGATAATATTAACTGCAAATTGAATGGTGTATGTCTCATTGCTGTAGCTTCAAAACTCTAGGAGGAGATAGGTTTTCCGTGACAATAACTGTGAATGTTCACTAGGACACGACAAAGTTGCGTGAGCATGCGAATACCCACTAAATGTAACAAGGATACAAAACTAAACATTGCTGGAGCTCAATTCCACTCGAGGATGCTGGGAGCAACTGCTAGCGCACCTCCCCGTGCAATGCCAGGAGGTGCACTGACTCCAGCTGACCACAACACTCTCTTTTGTATGCTCTTGGCTGGTATTTACTGCCTATGTTAAAGTTAAAGAACCCTCCTCCCCCTTCTCCCCTTTGGCATCTGTAGTAAAGGCAGGTATCAACGTACAGAGATGGTTTTGGTACCATTGAATGCGTAAGAAAAGCAGCTTTAAGATGAGTATAGTAACTGGAGAATGTCATAATTGGCCGCTTTACGTCAGACGATTTACTTTATAATTCCTGGCCGTGTAATTACTCCCTTGACTTTACTGAAGGGGCTGGACACCAGTGTTGAATTCCAGGGGGTAATATATTAACTGGTAAACATAGCAAATTGGAAAGCAGGACCCAAAAATCTGGAACATCCAGCACACTTCCACTTTCAGTCCATCATCATCACTGATGAGTCTCTGCAAGATGCCACAGCTGTTTCATAGAAAAAAACAGTGCTTGCATCATCACAGTAACAAGAATCCAATCAACGCTTGAACGCGTCCAACGTAACAGTCACAAGAATCCAATCAACGCTTGAACGCGTCCAACGTACTGTCACAGGGATCCAATCATCGCTAGAACGTGTGCAACATCACAGCCACTGGAATCCAATCAGCGATAGAAAGCTAGAAGGGACCGCCTCACATGCACACAATGTTAACACACTGATGCTAACTTAATGCGTAATGCTACAATTCTTATTTCAAGAGCGTAATACAATAGTGTAGTTATGTCATTATTGATGGAAATCGCAAAGAATAACATCTTCACTATGTACACTCACTCACAAATACATGAAAAACTGCCTATGATTCAATCCACAAATACAAAACTGACCACCGATGCAATCAGCTGAGACATACAATCACCTTTCGTTGTGATCAGCCGAACGAAAAAACTTAAACAAAGAAGGTAGCAGGGATACCAACTGCACCAGCAAGCAATGTGAAACCGACATCAATATAGTCATGTGAAAAAATGAAAGATACAAATTCATCTATATTAAAAATTTATCAGTAACTAACATTCAACAGAAATCAGAATGGTTTAATAACCTTCGTAAATATTATACATGCATGCAGAATCAATCGTGTGCAACAGTAGCGGGAATCTAATGATGGTTAGTGGTTAGTAATCGGCGGGTGAGGTAACTACAGAACATTACTGCAGATAAAGCTCCCGATTTTCGAGACGATAATTGAGTGAAAACTTTACGTGATATATCGTGAGCCTTCTAAAGTTTTAATAATTAAGAAATCACAAGGTTCACAGAATCTAAAGGTTTGAATGCTAAATTTTTGACTTTCGAGTACTCTATTGACTATTGAGTCTATTCTAGTCAGTCAACTGTGAAGTGTCATGTTGTTTGTTGTGCATTGCCTTTTCTTCGAGAAGTTTCTCCAACTGCCGATGAGTTTCTCCTCAATTTGAAAGCTGAGGTAACAAATAGGTGCCATAAATGTTTTTTTATTTTTAATTTGAAACTATTATGTTGGGAGTAAATAGTATGTCCTTCTGTAGATCCATCTCTCTTGCTCATGTGTGAGTGACGCGCGCAATTAACAATCTTGCATGGGACCTTCTCTGTGTTGCCTGACTTGACGTTCATATGATCATAGCTACCGTAACCAAAGCCAATTTCTGACGGCCTGCAAACCTGTTTCTAGTTGCCTGGAACGTTTTTTTTTTTCAAGGCAGAACGCTTTTTTTATGTGAACCACGAATTTTAGAATTCCAGCCTGCTGGACACCCGCCCCCCTTTTGGGATCTGTAGTGAATGCATAAATCAACGTACAGAGATGGTTTTTGTACCGTTGGATAGGTCAGAATGTATGCTTTAAGATGAGACTAAAAACCTGGAATAGCCAAAATCCAAAATTTTGACGTGTATGGTCCCCTTAAAAATATTGATGAAAATGCTGATATCTTGCCATAAACAATTCTCTTTCAGGTGAATTCTTAATTTCTTGTTAACATTTATTTGTATTGTCTATCTATTAACTTAAGCAGATTTTTCTTCAGGGTTGGCGATTTTTTTGATTTTTTTAAAAAAATCAAAAAAATAAAAAATCAATGATTTTTTTTATTTTTTCATGATTTTTTTGATTTTTTTGATATTTTTGATTTTTTCAGCTTTTTTGTCTTTTTGAAATTTTATTTCTTATGTTGCAATTAGCTTACTAACAATTACAGTATTTTCTTATATAATAGTGGACTTTTAGTGGTTATTCTGAAATAAAAAAATATATTTAGGGATTTAAGTCATACAAGAAATTGAAACAAAATCGGTATATTCAGTTTATTCTCTCAAGTTATCAACCATCCTCTTTCCTTTATTAATAAAATACAAATTACAAAACAATAAAAATAGATAGGTATTACACTCTTGCCTAAAGCAATACTGACTAATAACATTAGCAATTAGTCACCTATTCTTAAAGGTTGAAAAAATCAACTTATGTTATGAGAAAACCTGACACTGTTTGAAATAAATATGTACACAATAAAAGTCACAATTCAAACATTTTATTACCATTTACTGCATTTAATTATTTTATATATAATTTTATAATTGTAATTGTTTTGTTTCTAGTTATAGGTAAATTCACATATTTAAAGATTGAAATTTAATATTTTAATAAGAATACTCATATTAGGGTGGAAAAGTCAAGTGGCCTTGATAGTCAAGTGGTCAATACAATCTCAACCAACCCTTCTTATATAAGCTAGGTAGCACGTGTAAATTGTATAATGTAATTAATTAATAATATATAACAAATAGTTAGTTAAAGACTACTTATAGCCTTATAAGAATTAGCTAAGCTGCTAGCTATGTACAATGTATTGCAACACTTGATGCCTCTGTACCAAAAACATAGGTACAATCCATTGAAACGTAATACACACTAAAGGCAACAGGTTTATATTCCAAATGTGTCATTGCACATTTATACTAAACTAAGAATAACAATACCTCAAAATAAATCAAAGACTGCCACTCAATATATTTAAATATGTAAAAAAATCAAAAAAATAAAAAAAATCATGATTTTTTTATAAAAAAATCAAGTGATTTAATCACGTGATTTAATCATTTTGATTTAATCATTGCCAACCCTGTTTTTCTTTAATAATTTAATGCTGAAAATGCTCGTTTCACAAACTGGGAATAAAAAATTGGGAATAATGGGCAGAATTTTCCAAAAATTGCTGATGAAAATGATTGTTTGACCTGTGATTTTCAGAAGTTGTTTATAGACATAAATTTTTTTTCTTGTTTTTCACTGAATAAATTGGGCCACAAGTCAACTGCTGCAAGGAATTAGGTAATCATGTTGCCAAGATCCACTGTTTTTTGTGTTTCCAGTGTTTCAGTTTTCAATACCTTTTTATATCTATGCATGTAGTTATGGCCAGAAATCTTCAAAGTTTTGGTAATTATAGCACCAAATCATGTCAACTGGCGTGACTTCGGCCACCGGGGATGACTTTGGCCAACACTACAACAGAAACAAATGGCAGCAAAACAAAATAAGTCATCCCAGTCACTTTGGGCAATGCTTATTATTTTGTTTTGCTGCCATTGGTTTCTGTTGTAGTGATGGCTGAAGTCACTCCCGGTGGCCAAAGTCATGCCTGTTAACGGTACTATTGAGGATTTGGTGCTATAATTACCAAAACTTTGGAGATTTCTGGCCATAACTACGTGCATAGATATAAAAAGGTATTGAAAAATGAATAAGGTGGCAAGGTTTTCTGAAAACATAGATCTTGATGCTGATGGTTTGCTGCAGATCTTAAAATTTTTACCCACTCTCTGCACTCTGGAAGTGCTATAGAAAAGGGTGAAATTTATACGTAACAAATTCTTGCCACATTCATGGGTGGCTTCTGCCCAATTTTCCAGTTTGGTGATCAATTTCTTCTGTTCCTGTAGGAGTGGAATATGTTTACTTTCTAAGTCACAACTAGAGCTTTCCTCACATGTTCAATGTTAAATAATTGTCATTGAAAATGATGCTTATGAGCTGAGAAATATTAGTAATAAGTGGGAAAATTTCAATCTTGTGTCCCTTTTACATTTGCCTAGGTTCATTTGTAAAATTAAGAAAAATGGCACATTCATGCTCACTTCTTTTGAAAATCACCTATTAAATAAGTGATTTTCTCATTCATTTTATGTAAAATTTCTGGAAAATACTATGATCATAAAATTTTTCTGTTTGAAATCTTTGGAGAAACTTTTTAAGACATGTATTATTTGTATTAGAGGGTAGCATCATCAACCATCACCAATAGCAACTTTAGACAAAATAACAAAAATATCCTGGCATATTACAGCATAGTCTTTGTATTTTTCACATTCTGGAAAGATTTGTAATGCAGCAAAGAATTTGCATGTTGTCATACATCACTCAAAGTAAATATGTATATGTATTATTCACATTCATGTATATTATATATGTCTCCAGTAGACCTCTTGTTAGTATGTAATATATGCTAATTGATGAGGCACAAAATTTTGCTGAAATATTGGAAGTAGTCTTTGCTGGAGATTATTTATGGATATATTGATCTTACCCAATGTTAAGCCTATGTATAGTTGATTTTCTGGACTATAATTGATTTTTGTGTTTTCAATGCAATTTCTATGTTTTGCTTGTGCAGCAGCCTCAAATAATTCTCCTGAAGGAAGGAACAGACACAAGCCAGGGTAAAGGGCAGCTTGTGAGCAACATCAATGCTTGTTCTGTTGTTGTTGATGCCATCAGGACCACACTTGGTCCTAGGGGCATGGACAAGCTCATTGTCAATGCTAAGGTGTGTTGATATAACAAGTGAAATGAGTTCACGCCTAGTATCTTCAATATTATTTTGTGTTAAATTTATGAGATTGTATTCTTTCTGTTGATAGGAGTCACCCATGAATTTCTGTCATGCCATGTTGTTGTTAGACTTTTAGTATAAATTTATATTATTTTATGTATGATGTATATATATGTTTTTGTTTTGTGTTATATATCTATTTATTTAAAAGTATTTGATTGCTCCAATTCAGTGCTTTGACATTCTTTTCTGGTTAATGTTCTAATGAAATATTTATTAATGCATTATTAATGTATGGTTACTTTTGCAGAGTGAGGCCACCATCAGTAATGATGGTGCCACAATATTGAAAGAGATGAACATCATCCATCCAGCAGCTAAAACACTTGTGGATATTGCCAAATCACAAGATTCTGAAGTCAGTTTATGTTCATTTATTTGTGCTAGAAGGCATTTTTTAACCTGCCTATGTATAGGTACTCATCTGTAGAAAATTGCTTAAATGACAAGTTTAAGTCCTTTTGTATCATGTCTGTATTCTTTTATGATTGCAGATGCTTTAAAGTTTGATATATATAATTAATTTTAATTTGTGGAGTTTTCAAACAATTTAATATTTATAAAAAATTATGTACCATTAAGATTTCCTAGTGAAATATTTGTGTAATTCTAAGTACCTGAACTCCACAATTTATCAGCCATTTGATAGAATTTGTCTGGTGTGATCAGGTAGGTGATGGCACCACAACAGTTGTGCTGTTGGCTGGGGAGCTGCTGCGTCAGTGTAAGTCTTTCATTGAAGACGGCGTCCACCCCCACGCCATCATTGCAGCCTTCAGACGTGCCACCGACGAAGCTATTAAGCTCATCAACTCCATTGCTGTCAAGGTGCAGTCCAGTTCACTAGGTCTATCCAGCTGCATGAGGCATGCAGTTACCAGTTAGAACAGTCGGGCCCTTGATGCATGATAATATAAATATCATTAGATTATTTTGCTGCATAAATATAATTAAAATTTCAAGCAATTGTGAAAAGGAGGAAAGTTAGTCAGGAATTTTAAGAATAAGATGATTTATATTGGGTTATTTTCATGCGTAAAGTAGTAGTTGCACAGAGCCTGTGATATTAATATTCTTTAGATTTTACATTAGAACTTGTACAATGTTAAATCTTTCAATGTCCCTTCATTATGTACCTAACAATCTGTTCTCTGTCATCTTCAATAATCTTTTTCTTTGATTAATATTGCCTATTTTTGTGAAACAATATCTATTGCATGAAATGTATTTCCAATCTGAACCATGGCTCACCTTTATCTTGTTTCATTTCTGTGTGTCATTACATGCTGCAGGGATTTGTACAATTTCACCTCTTCATTGAAACCTCATTTAACTGGGAAAGATATTTTGTCTTTTAGGATTTCTTTGCTTGTTACAATTTTTTTTCTCGCTGCAAATGAATTTCTACACCAGTTGAGTGTGAGTTCTCTATCATTATTTTCTTTTACTGCTAATTTTGGCTTCTTGAGTCTTTTTAACCTTGCATAACTATAGGTGAACAAGGACAACCCTGCGGAGCTGCGCTCCCTGCTGGAGCGATGTGCCGCGACGTCCCTCAACAGTAAACTCATCCATCAACAGAAGGACATGTTCTCCAAAATGGTGGTTGATGCTGTCATGTCCCTGGACTCGTTACTCCCTTTGGACATGATTGGCATCAAGAAGGTTGCTGGAGGTGCACTTGAGGTATTTATTCTATGAGATACTGAATTGAGATCTGAAACTTGATCCTTAGTTGCTAAATTGATGTTGGAATTAAAATCACCTAACTCGCAGCTTCTGTTGCTTTATTTGACTTGCTTAGTAAGATTAATTTTTTGCCTGTGGAATAAGTTTGGCTGCAAAAGGTTTTTTTAGTTTTTGAAAACGAAAAGAAGAAGAGGGAAAAAATAACAAAAACTGACACATATACATTTTTGTTCAACAAAACAACTTGTATTAGACTTAATGTTCCGCATTTTATGTTGGCATATGTTATCATCATTCCTTTTCTGAATTTTCTCATCAGGATTCTTTCCTGGTTGACGGCGTTGCCTTCCACAAGTCTTTCTCTTATGCTGGGTTTGAGATGCAACCCAAAAAGTACAAGAACCCCAAAATTGCCATGCTCAATATTGAGCTCGAGTTGAAGGCTGAGCGAGATAATGCCGAGATTCGAGTCGACAATGTCGAGGTTTGGATTTATAGAAAAGTTTGTGTATGGAATGTAAATTGGATAAATGCATTAGGTATGTTTTTGGCTGTGCCAATTGATCGGTTGAAACTTATTGTGTGAAATTTTTTTCTGTAGAGATGTTTAGTTTTTAAAAGGAAAATGGTTTTTACCTCGCATAAAAAAACTCTCGAGTTACTTGTTAGAGTGTTAGAGGCTAATGACTTAATTTTAACGTGCATTTGACTGTATATTAATGTATCATCTTTTTTCACCAGGAGTACCAGCGCATCGTGGATACTGAGTGGAAGATTCTTTATGATAAGCTAGATCTCATTCACAAATCTGGGGCTAAAGTTGTGCTCTCAAAACTGCCTATTGGTGATGTTGCTACACAATATTTTGCTGACAGGTAAGGGAGCTGCAGACCTCGGCATTAACTCATACCTGAAGGATTGATTCCGAGCCCAAATGGCGCAGATTTTCCTGTAGTGATTGTAAAATAAATCTGAATATCATTTATTATTCATTATAACCTGCTTAGTTAAATGTATTCATTAAGCATTGGTAGTAAATTTCTGTTCTCCTGGCTGTTAAGTATATCGCATGGGAATTATCCAAATCAAGAAGATCATAAATAAGCAATTGTTTATCACTCATCATTATGAGAACTGTGTTCGTGTTTTACATGCAATTTGTTACCTTCACCAGAGACATGTTCTGTGCCGGCCGTGTAGAAATGTCAGATTTGAAGCGCACCATGAAGGCCTGTGGTGGTGCCATCATGACTACAGCGCACGACCTCGATGACAAGACACTCGGCACCTGTGAACAATTTCTTGAGAAACAGGTCGGCAGCAACAGGTTAGTTGAGCATACTGGTCGGCATCAGATCATTTACAGGTCTTATGTCTTTATTTGCGTATCTTTACAAGTTAGCAGCCTTAGGTCAGCCGTTTCTAATAACACAAGTATCACTTAAGTTTACGTTGTTCATTGCTGATTTTTTCCCTATTAATTTAGCGTAGTACGTTCTGGTGACGGAGAAAAATTGGTTAAATTTCTATCTCAGGCAATGTGCGGGGCTCTGAAAAATTATTGTATAAAAGTGATGTCAGGACGATTTTGGCATACAAGTAAACTGTATAAAAAATTAATTTTTTAGGCAAATGCGTTCGTGCTCGGAGAAATATTGCAAACCACAATATGTTCAGTAATTTCAGTTTTTAAGACAAAGTGCTACTGAAATTTTCTAACGTAAGAGGCATATAATAATATCTGCTCAGTTACTGCTATCTTCATGTTGCAGATACAACTTGTTCACTGGATGCCCGGGCGCAAAAACCTGCACGCTGGTGTTGCGTGGTGGGTCCTCTCAGTTCCTGGAGGAGACCGAGCGTTCCCTTCATGACGCCATCATGATCGTGCGCCGTGCCCTCAAGCATGACTCGGTTGTTGCAGGTAAAATTACTTCCGTCTATTACTTCCTCCAATCTCAGCCCATAATGTCAGATAGCTATGGACCTTAGTAGTTCACGGCAATATTTTTAGTATATCGATAATTTAGTCTTGCGTGGGAACACTCAAACTTTGAATACACTACTAGTATTGAATAAATTAGAATGCTGCCTACACTCCTATTTTAGCAATTTTTATCGAGCAGTGTTGATATATTTAGCATGTCTGCTCTTAGCGCACCTGAATACAAATTATACTTACCTTTTTGTTTCATTTGCTTGTATTATATTTAAATTCTGCTCATGAATATCTTGATATTTACATTCATATCTACACAGTCCTGTAATTTGCATCTATGATTGTAAGCATGAGTTGTGAGGGCCAAATGTTAAGGTTTACGTAGTTATAGAATAAATATGAAGCGTGCGACGAATTGAGTTGGTGAGCAACTGATGTGTGGGGGCAGGGGGCGGTGCCATCGAGCTGGAGATCAGCAAGCACCTGCGTGACATGAGCGTCAAGGAGGCAGGGCGTCAGCAGCTGTTCCTGGCCGCCTACGCCAAGGCCCTTGAGATCATCCCTAGGCAGCTGTGCGACAACGCCGGCTTCGACTCCACGAATATCCTCAACAAACTCCGGGCCAGGCATGCGGACGGTGAGACCCCAACGCGGCTGGCGGTGTTGTTTTGTGTGCTTTTATTTCAATTGTACATGACAGATAATGAGCTTGAAGTGCCACTGAATTTCAAGGCTCTATATATATTGGAGCTGATGATCCTCGTCATCGTTTTCTGAGTGGATTGAGTATTGAATAGGACATTTGTAGTATTGAGTTACATATGTTTATCAGTCCTAGTGTTGTAAAAATGTTCCCAACGTGAAGTTTTCTTGTGGAACGTAGTTGATGTTTAAATTATAATCAAACTAACCATTTTCCAGGTATCATTATTATTTATAGCTGTACAAGCTAGCTAAAACGCTAGTATTATATTAATCTTGATAAGAGTGGTTTTCTATCGAGTAAATTACCGTTTTACGTATTTAAGATCATGTAACTTATACTGAAATATGATATATTTACTGTTTGTAAACAATGTATTGCATTAATTTTTTCAGCGGGTGGCCGGTGGTACGGCGTTGACATCCTCAGCGAAGACGTGGCTGACAACATGGCCGCCTGTGTGTGGGAGCCTGCGCTCGTCAAGCTCAACGCGTTGACGGCCGCGAGCGAGGCCGCTTGTCTCATACTCTCGGTCGACGAGACGGTCAAGAGCTCACGAGCAGCGCAAGCCGAGTCTGCCCCCATGATGGGTAACCCCATGATGGGCGGTCACTAGGTTTATTAGCCTCCCTACTTACCAAGATGAGATGTCGACTGCCTTTTCTGAATTAAAAATAAGAGAAAACTATCTCACTACGGAATTATTAGGCACACCATTTAATTCCTCGAACTAGAATTTTCATGTGACTGATCTTCCGTTTAGGTACTTTCATTACTTTTTTACGTGTAATTGCTACTAACCCTCAAATTCATTAATAATTTCTTTTCAATGATTGTCACGATTAATGTTTATTTGGTTACGAAGCTCGTAGTATGCACTAATTCTCATTAAAAGTTTAACATAATCATATTTTTTTCCCTACTCCTTCTGTTGGTTGATGTCAGTTGTAACTCGTTTTACCTGACCTAACGGATTGATGCAATATTTGATGTTTCAAGGCATCTTGTTCAGAAATCAGTAAACCTTCGAAATTTGTTACAAATGTAGGTGTGCACTTAAAGACTTGAAATATTTTGGATGCCTTGAATTTGTAAATACAAGATCTAACTTCGGAAAATTTGAGACCGCTGTATATCACGTTGAATTGAGAAAAAATTATATTCGGTCATTTTTTCGGTCTATATTACATTCGGTCATTTTTTTCGTTTGGTCTCCATCGTATATGTTTATTGGAACATCTAGAGTATATAATTATCATTTAGCCAACTCAATTTAGTAGAAATTAGATTTCAGGAGCCCCGCCTATCATTATATTGTCATTTGACGGAATATGTTCACGTGTTACGCTATATTAAGGACTCGTGCCTAATGACAATTGAAATGTAAAGGTTGGCCTATCAGCGGTTGATTCAATAATTGGCATCTTCTAGGTAGTGCTTCGAAAGGTTTTAACATTTTTATGACAATATACCAAACAACAAAAACAACTTTTAAAAATCGTTTGATAAACAGACCTCTCAATTATTTCTATAGTGTAATTTGGGATGAGGATAATATTTTGACGAGTAAATTCATGTTATTTCACATTTCATGTTTTCAATCACTTAGTAGGTAACAATAAATAATTATTCAAACACACTACTTGATAAGTAGGATAAGGAAACGAAATTGTAATTTCTGGGGAATTTATAACTTTTTAGGGAATTTTGATGTGTTGGCAGTGCCAGGACAAGTATGAAACAAGTGACGTTCCTCGTAGTTGTTAGTTGAGCAATGTTAAATACGGCAAACTAGGTATCATCATAGCTATGCCGCATAGACTGCAAGTATTATATTTATTGTGAAACTCTTCTTATTGTTTATCTGTATACGGATGGCCGGCAAGATGCAAGTAAGCAATCATTTGAAATTTGAATTGTTTAGTGTCATTCATTGAAATTTGACAGGGAATCTCAATCAGGGATTTCCGTTTGGCTTGCCAATTAATTGTGGTACCCTCAGGATCAGGTCCAGTTGTGGATCAGTTTATTGTGATTCACTTAAGTCTTTCACAAATTCACATTAACAGTTATATATCTGCCGAATTTTTTGCTTCAAAATTGTAGCAATGCAGCCTCATAGGACTGTAGGAGAATTGACAAATTTTGTGATTTATTTCACAGATTCAGATATCACTTCTTCACAAGTTCACAACTTCAAACGACTCATGCTCATCAGCTCATGGCCCCATGCTAGGCTAGGAGTCACTGCATAGTGGCAAAGCAGAAAGTGATATAGACTCTCCATAAAGTTCAATTTTAACTCATATAAGTAGACCAGCAAAGTATTATGGATATCAGCATCATCATACATAAAATATTAGGGTAAACGCACCATATTCCAATATCGTAGGTAATTCCGACATCTAAACTTTTTCCTTTATAATAAGCTTTGTCTTAGTTCCACGCATGCATTATGCATACTTAGATGGTTGAAATAGGGATGTCATACTTTTGCGCGCAATATTTCCGCAAAACACTAGGTCTGCCGGGAAAATGTTAAGATCTGCACTGTAGAGCAAAAGTCCACATCACCCAGTGAGATGTGAGAACATCGAAAAACATGTGAAAATTGATAGTTGATTTTGCTCTACCAAATAGTAATAAACTGTTTGTGTAGAAAGTATAGTATGGTTTGAAACTTTTAAATAAGTCTGTGAATATATTAGGAATCCTTTAAGTATACTTGTATTTGCTGATTTTATGTGGTAAATAAATTAATAGATGATTGATTTAAGAGACAGTTGTAGACACATAGAAACTAATTCAACACAGGGTGTTGGAATTACAAATAAGGGGTTGAAGCGCTGTTGGAATTAGTCTCACAATATGCCTCATTTGCATGGTTGCAGAATCTGCACACCAATCAATATTACAGATATTTCATTGTTACAGCCCCTTGCCAAATGTACCCCAACTGTAGGATACCATAATAAAAACTTTCTCACATTGTTGGCAGGGTAATTGAGGCTACTTTGCAGCACACCTTCTTGTCCCTCTTATTTGTGTTATATTGTTTTTATGTTTTTCTTTTCAAGTGTTTAGCTATTTTGTTGATTAAACTAAAATCATTCATATTATTTTCACTTCTGGGCTTGATCACTAACTGGTGTTCCAAATAATATTGCTAACTATTTTGAAGTGTGACTGTTAAGAAAAGGGTTCTGATGTCCTGTGTTTGCTGGATAAATTGCTGCCCCATGCTCCCTATAAACTCTCAAGTAATTCACTGTTGGAAGCTTCCTAAGATCTCCCTCGATAGTCAATGCTCATTGGTCCTTGTGAATTTTACTGCTGATATCTTTATCACAAAACCCAAATTACTAATATTAATTTAAATTTAAATGAATGTTCAATTGCACCATGTATACAACACAATATATCTTGTAGAGATTATTTCTTAAAGCATGAGTGAAGAGCTTAATGTGGCAACCTGACAAAAATTTTGAACTACCTATGAACTGGACAAAAAAGCCTGTGAATCTGGCTAATTTCATCCAATCAAAAGGCCCTTTCCCAATTTCTTTAATAAAAAAATATAACTCAATACTCACTGCAGTGAGTGACAGAGAGCGCATTTTCTCGTCAACAAAAACTTGAGGTCACAGACAGACGGACGGACAGATGAACAGACGGACATGGCAAGCACAATAGTGCATTTTTTCCATAAATGAGAAAATGCGCTAAAAATGAGAAAAAAACTATTTCACTTGCAATTTCCAAAAATTGGTCATGAAATGATTGTTTTTACCTGAAATGTTATGAAAAATTCTATCCATATCCTGGTATGGCAAGCACTGATCTTTGGAAACTGCCAAAATGAAGACAAGTTACAAAATTGTCAAAATATAGTGGCATGTTATACAAAGCAGCATAAGGATAAAGTTTTTGCATTTGATTTAAGGTATGCTCTGGTGTAGTAATTCTAGATTGAAGTTTTCCTACTCACAAATGAAATATTGCAGCTCCAAAGTGACCAATTTTGAATACATTTAAAATCTTGCAGCCCAATTGTACAGTTTTGGATTACAATCAGATTGGAGATATTTTATCTAGAGGGAAAAATCTTGCAGTTCCAAAAAAAAGATAGTCAAGCTCTAGTCAAGGCTCCAGTGTTAGATACCTATATTTCAGGCAGATGTGGTTACATGACTGCTCTCAAATAAAACTCTTTGTTTGGGATTGCTGCCACAACCTTGTTAATTAAATTGCAAAATATGAAGTGTAACCCTACACAAAGTCATTGTTCACTGATACTAACTACAGTTTTTATCCCTTTCTTTAGCCATCAGGCTTTCACTTTCTGCAGCTTCTTCTCTTATTCTGAAAATATTTTCTGAAAATATTTATTTCTTGTAATAAATAATCATAGCCATATAGGATCCACCAACCAAACCACAATCATCACAATCTATTCATCACCCATTCTCTGATATTCCATGCCATCATCCTTAACCCTGCCCTCATTCAGTATATACATGCATATATCTTCCTCAGCATTTCCTGTCTTTCATTCTTTGTGACATCATGCCATACAATCTGGTGTTCTACAGTCTTTTACAATATCATGAAATATAATGCACTCATCTTCTCTCCTCTCAATCCATTTTTTGTAGTGAAGTCATACTTTGTACACCTGATTCATATGTGACAATTTTCCCTACCTCTGATGCCATCATGCTCTGAAATCTCATTTTCCATGATGTGATGATGTTATTTGTGTGAGCCTATGGGCACCTCAGGGAAGTCAAGCAATTAACCTCTTCTAAGGAATGTAATGATAACGCCAATAAATGATTATTGTGGAGGCCCTAAATGCTGAATTACAGTTTTTGAACTGAAAACTGAATTACAGTTTTAAATGCTTTTAGGATTATCAAATCAACAAGGTCTGCATACATTCACAAAAGAACTCAGAAGTGAGATTTGCATTAAGAGAATTATATAAAATATAAAAAGTACTAATAATGGGGAGAATGCTTTAAAACTGTGAATGCTTTAAAACATAAATGAAATTAATAGAATAATAATGTACACAGAGTTGTTAAGAACTTAGAGTGCAGACATTCACCTCTATGCAATCATTGCATGCTGAAAAAAAACAAGGGACTTTGTGAAATGTAATCTACCATTTAAGTGAGACTTAACCTATTCAGCAAGAGGCTGAAAATAACCAGCCCAGGTGGGTAGGTGGGCAGCTCCCTGGCTAGGTTTCTGGTTAATTTTTCACTTGCATTTTTAAGTAGCCTACTCTTTGTATTGGCACTCTTTACTCTCTAGCATCATCAAGCATTTGTTCCTTGGCCCAGGCCTACCAGGCTCTCAGTGTGCTCCTGTCTCAGGCAAGCTCACACTTGGGCAGCAATTATTGTTTATTATTGTTTTTCATGTTTCATGTTGTTTCATATTTTTCATTTCTTGTGCCTTGCCTCTGTGCGACTCATGCTGCGTTTTTAGCCATGTTTCACACGGCTAATTTCTCTGAAAGTTATGTGGATAAATATTCAAATAACGAGTAAATTTTTGTTTAGAGATATTTGAATCATCAATTTACTTAACTCATTATATGGAGCTGAATTTCTTTAACAATCTTGTTGCTGCTGTGAAGTGACTGAAAATGAATTCAAGTATATTTATATTCTGCCTAAATCGATCAAATTGATTTATGTTCGACTGTCAAATTCTACTAAATGCACTGGTAAAGAATAAAAACATTTAGGAATTACAAAACATCACTTGACTTTTGTTTGCTTTAAAATTTTGAATAACTACTCCATTGGATCATTATATTACAAAGCACCTTCCAGATACCATGCATGGTCCAATTCGTGGCAATAATGCTATCCACGATGCCGTTGTTGCCAATAAATCCAAGATCCCTGGTATTAAATTTGTCATAAGGTTCGCGAGTTGATCTCTGGTTCAACAGCTGCCACTATATATACCAGTATGTTTCGATATTGAGTAATTCCTATATGACCACGATTAATAATTATTATCAGGGATAAATACGACTGTCAGACTCTGCGATAGGCATCATCGCCTCAATGATAGTCTTTCACTTACTTGTATGCAAGCACATTAATAGCTTGTGGCTCTTAATGCCACTCATTCTCCTGCCTTTCCCTGCACAGATGTATTTAAGTTATCTAACCTGTTGTATTCAGTACGCTCATTGTTATTGCTTTGATAGTATGGGGTTCTACTGCTCTGTGTATTGAATAGATGTATGGTGAAAGTTGCAGCTGGACCACATGCGGATCGTGATAGTGATGCCCAAGTACCTTAACCGATAGTGGGGATTTTGAATCTCACTGGCCAATAACAGACATGGAACATCGTGTTCGCAACTCTAAACAAGCGACGAGTCTGCCCCTGTATTTGAAATCTCATATCATTATAATCAAATTAACTAGTACATTCACCAGTTAGGTGTTCGTTATTTGGAAGTTTTCAGAACGGCTTATGGATCTATGATGTTTGTATAGTATACGAGTATATCGAAGTTTTATCTTACGTTTAGAACAATATTTTATTTCTTAGTTTATTGTAAGCTTTGTAACTCCAGTACCTATATGGATTCGACTTGCACCACGACTCACAGTATTGTAGTTATCTAAGTGGTTATTGCTTATTATAAAATGTTTTTCTGTCAATCTTTTGTTTAGGATGATTTCTTAGTCCACGGTTCAAATTTCACATGAAAGAATATCCTAGTGACTCTTCATACTCCCATCAAGCTTGCTATTAACTATCCGCTAATGCGAACGAGGCTGGTCCTATCTGCCTCTCATTTACCACTTCCAAATGTCAGGAATGAGCTATTAACACTCATTAACTTCCATTATATTGTTAACTGTCGACTTTTATGTGTGTTTTCACAGGATAAGTCAGCTATTGGATGGCAAAAGCGATGAGTGTGTTTGCCAAGTCTAATTGTGTCAGCGTTACGTAGTATTTGTTAGTATTGCGACCACGGTCCACTCAGCGGCGCATCGCGAGCTGTTGCGCCTCCTCGGTGCGTGCGAATAGCGGTACGATCGCTACACTATATAGTAGTGTTGGGTTATGCGTTGTCGGTGAACATTCTAGTGTTGGGCTTATTGATAATTAATGGACACTGCATATTGATTAACACTTTATTGATAATTAACTGACGTTTAGCTATTGAAGAAATTGTTTTGTGTAAGTGCACTATGCGAATGTTTTTGTACTAACTAAATGTAGTTGGATAGTTACTGTAATTCTTCCTATGCTCTAAGTTTGTCCTGTAACTCCTGTTACTATGGATCAGGGTTATAAGGATTTTTCTACTCGGAAAAATTGCCTGCATTTCAGTGCATGTGCTCTCGAAAAGGACGTCATTTGTTAGAAAAAATCATATTCCATTCTTTTAAGTAACCATCCGGATCACGTAGAATTTTCTATTGTACGTTTGTTCCTTTTGATACCTTTACCTTGATCTGAGTTCTTTAAATTAAAATTGTATTGTTTGCTCTGTTATTGTTTGCTGATTGTTAGGACTGCCTCAGTAAGGGTTTACCCGAATCTCAATTACAAAGCCGAGAGGCCCTTGTGGTTTTCCCGTGTTGTTGTTGTCGTCACAACACGTCTCGCTTTTCGAGTCCTTGCTGCTTCGATATAACTATTTATAGTTGTATCCACCAATAAAATTCAAAGTAACTATTCAATTAATATATGAATTTCAGTGACTTGTATTTATTAGACGTTTTTTAGCTCATTTTCTCATTTATGGAAAAAATGTACTTTTGTGCTCGCCATGTCCGTCTGTCTGTCTGTCCGTCCGTCTGTCCGTGACCTAAAGTTTTCGTCGACGAGAAAATGCGCTCTCTGTCACTCACTGCAGTGAGTACTGAGTTATATTTTTTTTTAATCCTAACCGGGGGAAGACAATAAGTTACAGCTGGTATTGAGCGCCTGTTGATATCGCTCGTCGGCAAACTCTGAGCTGTGTGCTTTCTGCCATTGCATCATCGATGATACGCTAATTAAACTCGTGTTCGGTGTTATTGATGTTGATAGAAGTAGTTCATCCTCTAACATTTGATTCACAAAGGTTGTGATTTAATTTTCTGTGTACCTAGTTTGAAGTTACGATTTAAATATACCGGTTTTTCCACTGCCCAGGGGCCATACTTTCAAAACTCGCTAAGTGAACGTAAGTACTTACGCTCTATTTTCTTGTCTATGATTGGTGGATTTTGCTTGAAAGGTCGTCACTGATTGGCTGCTGAACTTACGATCTCTTAAATTTTTTGAAAGTATAGGTCCAGTTCCCGAGCTTGTCCTTTCATTGATGCCTGCCCTGTGTTTGTGTAAGTTGTTCTGAAGTTTAAGCAGCACTCGTTTTAATTCTGGACGAGCGCTGTCCAGAATAGAAACAGGCAGAATATAAAAAATTGTTCAAGTACACGTAGTGTTCAAATTATACGTAGCGACCGATTTCCCGCCCGTGATTGGTGGGTTCGGCTTGAAAAGCCGTCAGTGACTGGCTAACTGAGTTACGGATTCTGAATTAACTATTTCTGATAGTGCAACCCTGGCTGTTGTCATAAGCGCTCTCATGCAGCTCGTGTCTGCTCTATGATCGTAACTGCTGATGCTGCAGTTCTGGACCTATACTTTCAAAAAAAGTTAAGAGATCGTAAGTTCATCAGCCAATCATTGACGGCCTTTAAAGCAAAATCCACCAATCATAGACAAGAAAATAGAGCGTAAGTACTTACGTTCACTTAGCGAGTTTTTAAAGTATGGCTACAGGAATGATCTGATTAGGCAGTGAATGATAACATCTGGTTCAAAATAGAAGACTTGTTAGGCGCGTTATGAGGATTCTCTGAAGAAGATGCTGATTATTTCAGGGAACACTCCATGAATCATGTGACTTTGTCTCGAGCTTTGCGATAGGGGCGATTAATATCCATCCTTATAAATTCAAATGAATGTACTTGCAAACTGAAACATTGAGTTGTACCACAAGTATAAGATAGTTTGTTAATAGGTAGAAAATTTGTCCCACTAACACTTACTTGAAGTTACTTCATAAGGCAATCCATTATGGAATCGATCGAAAACTGCAAACGCATGGCTGAGGCCACAAGCTAGATTAACGAATTACATGCTGGGGTTTACCTGCATTAAGTAGCTCAATAATTGCTATTTGTTAAAAAAATGTTATACACTTTTATACAGTATGTTAAATTGAAAAAGGTAAAAAAATTGCCAATCTCTCAATGACAAATACTGATCATTTTGTACAGGACAATTTGCTGTTTGATTTTGTTGCAATGTCTGTGTTAATTCCATTCTCATCACGCGCGGGAGTTATCGTGTATTTATAGATATAATAACTTGATCAAGACCATGATTGCGTAGCATTCAATATTCTCGACAGTTTTTCAGGGAGAGCCAAGCGTTATTATAAGAGCTCAAAGTAGCTCGTTAGGATATCTCAGGACGATTTTATTATCGATCTCGAATTTATGGTTTAAATTGAACAAATATGTTCAATTTATGATCTTGTAAAGCAGAAATGTGGTCACAACGACCACACCTCTGCTTCAATTTTAAATTGGCATTTGTAATGTTTTGTTCTTGACGATTTAACGCCATGTGTGGGGCAATTGTGACGCCATGTGTCGGGCAATTGTGACGCCATGTGTGGGGCAATTGTGACGCCATGTGTGGGGCAATTGTGACGCCATGTGTCGGGAAATTGTGACGCCATACAGGTTTGTGCCATGAAAGAAATGGAAGAATTTAGAATTTTAGACCAATAAATGTGTGTGTCATTTGCACCGGCAATGCCTCCCAACTAAAGAAAGCTTCATATCTTTCTAAGATAGGATTTTCTTTCATTGACAAGAATAAGGGTTATTCACTGGGATATCCTCATGCAGTTAGCGCCCCTGCCCTCATACCAAACAGCTTGCCCCCACCTAAACTACCACAATAATGCATTACATTTATACTTAGCATTGCCTTCACTATCTGGAATGTATAGCACTGGCAGTAAGACCGTTTATGTAGGGCTTGACACAGGTGCAGGCTTGATATGCAATAATGATGCATTAATACAGCTCGATATTATTGCAGGAATTTGTTTTCGTACTGTAGCCAAGTTGAAAGAAATTGAATTTGTTTTCGTACTGTAGCCAAGTTGAAAGAAATTGAATTTGTTTTCGTACTGTAGCCTAGTTGAAAGAAATTGCAGTTAAAATGCATGTAGTAGAATGTTCTATCAATTTTTTGCCTATTACACAACCTAGATTATCCATATCTTGATTCTTGAAACTTTGAATTTTGCCAGAAGCTTGTCTCCAAAATAATTCTGAGTAACATTAAACATTTCTTCGTGAGCAAACTTATGATATCTATAATCACTTTAACTGATGGTGTTGCTTTATTTAATAAATATTACAAAGAAAATCCTGTTCGCCTGTAAAAAAAACAGGCGAAACAGCAAAAGCGTTTCAAAAAATAAAGAATTTTTTCGTAACTCTACGAGTGTCGGGAATTTGTAAAGTCATGTGTTGTGAATTCGAAACGTGTGATGTGTAATCCTAATGCTGGGTTATTCAAATTTTGCCCGACTTTCTGCCGGGAAATTGTGACTCTTAATGTCAGGCAATTGTAACTCTTAATGTCTGGCAATTGTGACTCTTAATGTCTGGCAATTGTGATTCTTAATGTCGGGCAATTGTAGTATTTCTTTCGGGCAATTGTTTTACCTTGTGTCGGGTACTTGTAGTAATTTGGTTTTTGGCAAATGTGGCACTTTTATTCGGGCAATAGTAATTATTTGTTTTGCACAATTGTAACTTTTTTCATTACACTTTGCGATACTCAATCGTAACGTCATGTGTCGGAAAATTGTCACTTTGGGTCGGACAATTGGAAAATATTTTATAATATCGCGTTCATTTTCTATTCGATCTTTTTTGTTCTTCATGAAAGAGAATTATTTTATTATATATCTTGATTGCTAATAACGTGTCTAGGTTTGTAATAAGATTTTTATAGACCTATAGATTTATATAAGATTTATAGTTTAATTATGATTATCTTGAAATTATATTTCTCAAAATTTCTAAGTCGCTTTCAACTATATATGAACATTATTTAGCTCCAAATGCGAATCATTCCGGTACGTTATAGGAGAATGTGTCTCGAGTTCTAAGTTCATGCGGATAGGCAACTGCACAATCTCGTATGCACTAACGCACTCGTTTGCTTGCAGAACCAAAGTGCGGTGCTTGTGGGGTACGCCACCTTCCCAGCCACTCCCTTAGTCCTGCATTCAGTCCCCCTGCTGACACAGCATCTTCTGAGAAGATCATCCCCCAGCTATGTCATCTCGTACGAATAACACTGGGAGAGACGAACACATAAATCCATCGACTGGACCGCCCTTTGGTCTTCACGACGAAGGCGCTGTAGAAGTAGCGGCAGATCCAGTTCTGCAACAGGAACTTCGGCACAGGAAAATGGTGCCCTATGTAGCAGACGAGAGCTCCTACGAGTTGCTCAACAAGTCTTTCTGTGTGGACGACAACGAAGATGAACACAGTCCTTTCTTGCAATCGCCGGCCAGAGATACAAGCAAGAACAATGCGTGGCACCACAAGCGGGTGAGTACCCTACATGATGTCTGTAAATCTCGATAAAACAATAAACTGAGGATAATGGATGAACACTGAAGCGGGTAAGTACTCGTAAATTTTAATACATGCTAGTTGTATTGGAAAGTAGAAAGAAAGGTTCAAGCTTGGCAAGACTAGCGAGTGAGCGATTTGAATTAGTAAATAATGACGCCATAGAACCCCTGGTGTATTATTGAACGTCGCGCTCTTATATAGCAGTTGTACGCTATAGCAGCGTCAAGCCTCCGATGCGTCAACGACCTACTCCAGGAGAGACAATGAGGCAAGCATTATTTATCGCACATCAATTTTTGTTTATTAATGTTCTACATCATACCTGAGCACGGCCATAATCATTTTAAAACATTGGAGAGACTATGAAAATGTTCTTACTTTCCTGAGAGGATGCGCCAGCTGTCATGAAGTAAGTACAAATTTTCAAGTATTTTTTAATTCTCTCTATATTTTTCTGCTTAAAAATGATTTTTAATAGTCAGCATCAACGATGTGTAGTGTCGATATTAAGTTGTTTAGATGCAAGCATGGCCAGCATCGGTTTAGACTTTAGACCGATTTGTACTCGCCTGCATATCAGCTGAACTCTAATCACATCGCCTGTAGCCGCTACTTCATCGCGTAAAAATATTAGTGTTCTATGTGCTTCCCACGTGTATTTCTTGCGTTCAAAGTGAGAGAGCTAACTATATACTTATTATCTGAAGCTTCTATAAGGCCTAACACATGACCAGTTTTCGTTCGGCCATGATGCGCTGTAGCTTTTTTTTTTTGTTTTTGTTTTTTTTTTATTTTTACTCCTTTTCCTGCTACTCGTCGTCTCTCCCTTTACTAGGCCCGCTCGGCGCATCATGCTGCTTCGCTCACTGATAATATTCAATATTAATGAGTCACTAACAAAAACAGTGCAAAAAGTGGTATTTCCATTTTCATTGCAACAAAATTTGTTGCGTTAAATAAACACGAAAATCAGATTGGCATTCTTCTAAATTATAGTCGGAATATTGA
Source organism: Hyalella azteca (assembly GCF_000764305.2). NCBI lineage: Eukaryota > Metazoa > Arthropoda > Malacostraca > Amphipoda > Hyalellidae > Hyalella > Hyalella azteca. The sequence continues at coordinate 295,810 of NW_025940074.1, forward strand.
ATAGACAAATTACGTATGTTTGAAGGTAAAGCTACACATACAGGGATATTAGGCTAGATTCTTGTATGGCTTGTGAGTATGATAGTTAGAGGGTGGGAGTACCTGGGCTGCTATATACAGTGTATACGTGCTTCATTTTGATATTGAAACTTCGGGTATACGCAAGCGCTTGCCGAAAGAGATAAATTAGGTTCCATCAAAACACTTTGCCGTCTTATTTACGCCTTCCATCGAAACGAATAACAAAAACATTTTTACCGCTGTATTCAGGAATCCTTTATTTTAAAATACCAATTATTCAGAAATGAAGCATTCGTGGGAATGTTTGAAATCATTTGTCGTACTTATATACACATGCTGCGAGCGATACGGAGATGAATTAAACTGTTACTCTTCAGGAATAGGCTTCTCTTCTGGTCGTCAAATTAATTTTTTGCTTAATTTTTAACTATTAAGTCCACTTTTAACGAAGGATTAATCATTGAATGAAATTTTCGCTCGCACCTCTCTAAAATGCAAGTGTTCTTCAGGCAATGTCGATGTGCCGACGTGCATTTTCGTCAGGCTATTTAGTATTCAATCTTACTCGTATCGAGCCTTCAGTAATTACTGCATTGTAGTGAAATTGCGTTGATGAGATAAGCGCTCCCGATATTTCTTGTAGATGTCACCCATGGCTATTATTGCCTTTCATGGTACTCTTGTGTTGTTTTTATCCTTTAATTCTGATTATTCTAGGTTAGTTTCTATCATGATTGTTTTGGTTTCTTGTCGTTATTCCTATTACTATTAATATTATTTATTGCTCTTATTCTCATTATTCTTAATAACTTAATTGGCTGTAATTTTCGTTAATGTTGACACTATTAATTGCAAGTAGCTTCAAGTAGTAAGTGGCCTCCTGTCGTCATTCAGATAATGAACCAATATAGAGCAACGCGTGGCAGCTTGCTGTTGTCCATGGGCCATACTTTCAAAAATTCGCTCAGTGAACGTAAGTACTTACGCTCTATTTTCTTGTCTATGATTGGTAGATTCTGCTTGAAAGGCCGTCAATGATAGGCTGATGAACTTACGATCTCTTAACTTTTTTTGAAAGTATAGGCCCTCAACTTGAAATTGTTCTGACGTAAGCATGAGTTGCGAGTTTTTGTGACCGTATCTGCGACATCTCGCTTTTTCATATGCTGAGCATTGGTGCCTATAGGGAGGATAAATGAATTTGTGTGTCGTAGTTAATCTGTTGCTATAAATAGGTTTAGTTATCTTTTATGCAAATGTGGCCGAGGATCCGGGAATGTTTTATCGAGTGATTAAAGCGAATATATACTCCACCCTTGGTGCAACAGCCCTAGAGCGAGCTCGCTGTATCAATAGTGCCTATTGTGGTATTTATTTTATTGTAGTTATCATTATTGAAGTACCATGTATCAGCAGAAACACGAGGACATTTTACCACCCATAGATACGAAATTAATTAATAGTAAAATGGATTTTATCGTAATAGCGTCGCGTCGGCCTCATTAGGTTAAATATGAATCGTGATTGGCGTTTATGATGGAAAATTGTGATCTCCGTTTAAAATCAATTTATTGTAATAAAGACAATATTGACTAAACGTTGTACAACATAACTCGTCGACCCCTCGTAGGATCGCTATTCCCTGCATTCAAATCCCTCCAGTCCAGCCGGATCCCTGTAGCTGGACGGTCAATAACCTTTACATTTTATGCGGCACATGTGCAGAGCTTATCTATTACCTTTCTGAACAATTGTCATTCCTAGTTTATATCGATTATCCTGTCACTGTCTCCATGTACTCCTCTAGTATGATATTTTAATGGATGAATTAGTTGTAGAAGTTAATAGTCAATAGTTTGTTCAGAAATAATATGTGTAGATGAACGCTATTACACTCGCGGTTCTCACTTGCAGCGCCAGCGTCATAAGTGGGCGTGTAAGCTGCATGGTGGGCGCGTGTTTCGTGCCCGCCCACGAACTCGTCCAGGACCCATACTTTCAAAAAAGTTAAGAGATCGTAAGTTCATCAGCCAATCATTGACGGCCTTTCAAGCAAAATCCACCAATCATAGACAAGAAAATAGAGCGTAAGTACTTACGTTCACTTAGCGAATTTTGAAAGTATGGCTCCAGGACAAATGCCAAACATTTGCCTTGAGTCGCGTGCGTCCTTCGGTTGACAGCTTCATTTATTTTTAGCTCCTATTGCGCTGCCGGCAAGGCTCTAGAATCTAGACTACTAACTGTGATCAGGCTATAGAAATGCTATTTTTAGGTGCGAGATTGAACTTATGAACTTCAAGGGTCTTTGATCATATGGCAGCCTGTGGTAGGTTGGAAAAAGGTGAATGCAGTAATGGTTTGAAAAAACATTGAATTTCATACTGTAAGTCTCAAACAAACTTTTGCCCTTTATGGTGTGTTAGTTTTCTTAACTAACTACTTATCGGGTATGAAAACCGTGTGAATATTTGACCCAGCTAAATTAGGATCCGCGAATAGTTCAAATCGAGGCGTTTACTGACGTAGAGAAGGATGTCCCCCTCTCGTGTAGTGGGTCCCAGCACGCGCTCGTAGCGTGCAGCTTTTTCCCCTCCATGCGCAGTTCGCTTACCCGGACCATGGCGTCTGAGGGGATTCTTCAGATCCCCTTATGTTGGCGTCACCGGATGTGAGCTTCGTCCTGCTGCTCGTTTTTTTTTTTCATTTTCAGAATGCAGAGGTGTTGGGCTGTATATAAAACCTTCTTTCTCTGGCCTCTAAACAAGTGTGCCTCCGACTTAGGACGTGAGCACGACCGATCTAGTGAAGGCTGTGGTGATGAGTGCAGTCCGCAATATCCTCATACCCAGAATAACGGACCACACACACACAGAATAACGGACCACATTGCAGTTATAGAACCGTACCAGTCATGTACACGAGGTTTCTTTCGTCTACTGGTGATCCTAAACTATAATTTCCAAGATATTTGATTCAAAAAGGAATTATTCTAGTTTACCTGAAGCACTTGTAACCAAAATCTTTCTTTGAAATCTATTTAGAGCTTTTCTTTTCGCCTATGGATAAAAAAGGCCTTACATTGTTTGCCCCCCACTTTTTTTGCGTTGATGTTTTCAAACTGCGTGTAGTTTTTCCTTAGCCTCATTCTCTCTTTGTTGAAAATCTTGTCAAGGTATGCGCGAAAACTCAGCGCTGCATGGTCTCACTGAACGAAACTTTGACCATCCGTTTGATGATGCTGTGCTCAGCACACTCGTCCTCAGTCCTGAATTTTGAATTATCTTTTTGTTCTGTATCCTTCCACACTGAGAACGTTCAATTGGAAGAGCCACGTTGCACGGCCAAAGTCAGTGTCAGTGTAGGCAGAATTGCATGCTACACTGTAATTGGCAGCCACGTTACACGGCCGTCAGTGTAATCAGAGTTGCATGTTGCACTGTTATGGGCTACAATGTTGAGCGGCCATAGTCACTGTCAGTGTTAATCAGAGTTGCATGTTGCACTGTTATGGGCTACAATGTTGCACGGCCATAGTCAAACTGTCCGTCTGACCACATGTTGTACTGTGAGGTGCGATCATATTGTACGGCCAAAGTCAGTGTCAGTGTAATAAAGAGTTACACCTGTGACCTGTCAGTGTCATCAGAGTTGCAATTCACACTGTGATGTGTAGCAACACCCTCACAACACTCCTACAGCTCATGCAACAAATGTCTGCCCACAGTGGAGCTGTGGCAGGTGTTGATCCCTGTATAGCAGCTCGGCATCTGCTATTCAATCTTCCTTTGACCTCCTGCTTCACCCCCAATCCTAATCAACATCACTTCAGCTCTTTCATTGAAACAGCTAAATTCTGAGAGAGCGAATGAATCCATAATTGAAGTTTTTTATTTAGTGTATTCCTAGTAATCCTCATAAACTTCAACGTTCTCAGATTGAACTCGGCATTTTCCTTTCATTTGTTGCATATGAATATTTATGTATTTGCTCGCTACGTTGCATTCTCTTGCATTAGAAATCGTCTGTTATGTTCGTGGCGATTCAGGCTGTCTTGGGCTTGGTTTTCACTGTGGTCCACTTTGCGATAACAGTCAAGATCGTCTCATTGTTCGGCTTCCTGATAATGGCTGCCCTTGGCTTGCGTTATGAAGAAGATATCGAGTATTGGTACAGGCCAGTGGGACTCTTGGTTGTACTCTTACATGAGTAGCTCCGCTGAAGGCCGTGAGAATATTGCTTTGCGTAGTCTCGAATGTTCGCAATTGAGATGAAATTTAATTTAAGACACTTCAAAATTAGAGGAGAATGAAGCATCAGACGAGTTGATTTTAAAAGCACAGTCCTGGAGACTGTGAATATTAAATATAGCTTTGCTCCTCCGACAGCATGTGCGCTGCATGGTAGCATGTGGTGCGAGAGTCATGCACGGTTGAGTGCTTGAGAACGTTGCTCTCAGCTGCTGCCGGTGTGAAGATGTGGCCGGAAACTGCACGTGCACTTCAGTCTGCCATTAATTAGTACCCTTAGAATTTCAATCATACATTCGGCACACTTATTATTATCTCCTGATTACGAGCACTTTTCTTGACCTTATTGTCATATATTCGTGGTCTAGTGCGCGACTGGCGTCGAATTTAGGCTATGCAGTTGACGCGTGTCACGAAATTTTCACAAATATGATGAAATTGGTAAAAATTAATTTTTTTCTCGTCTTTCCTCTAACTCCTCTAATTTTTCTTAATTTGATGTAGCCTAAAACTGAAATTTACGACCGGACTTGGCTACAAAACTTTCACCCGCGGATCCATATTTGTACATTTTTTTTGAAACCAGTTATTTCATTTGGATTCGTCATTCTAGCCACTAATTTTTGGTACTCCATTGGTATATTGAAACCTACAACATTGTTTCGCTGACACGCACTGACCTCGTTTCTTCCTAATGCATGGCAGTGACGGTTGTTACAGCTCTACGTATCATAATAATGTTGCTGTTATTTTGTTTTCAATCCCACAAGAAGGTCACCTAATGGCGTCATCCTGCTATTTTGTCAAGCTACGTAATAAGTTTGGACTTCTCATAAATATTTTCTCATTGCTCAGAGGGGAAATTCCTCGATTTTATCGTCAAGCATGGCGTACTAACACAGTGCAAACGTATCGTCTACTTAATTGACTTAGCTCGCTTATAATTCATAGCGCTTTTTGTTTATCACCATATTTTTATTTATATTGGCGCAACCAACAGTCATACCTTATCTCTTATGATAATATTCAAGTATAGTTTAGATACTGCTCGTTAATCGTTACGGGAGGCTACGTATTCTAAGTGAATCTACCATCCCCATTAGAGTAATTACCTTTTTATACAATATTTTGGAGTTTATTTCGAGTCGAACAATTTTAAATGTATGCAATAATATTTGTCGAACTTCTAGTACAAACTCAAGACTTTGAATCAAGCTAGGCTGCCATTTGTCTTCCAGTTAAGAATATGCGACTGATACTTATAAAGAAGTGGAGACAGCTCGCTCATTAGCTAGGCTGGCGCGACGTCCTTGAACTGCATGTGCGGAGCTCTATACATACTGCAGTGTTGTGCCTGTGGAAACGTTGCAGGCAGCAATTGTTGTTTTGGACTCTTCAGACGGCGACGACAGTGCAGCGTCGTCTCTACGACGCGTGTCAGTGCGTGGAGCGAGTGGCCGCGTACACTCATTCCTGCCGGGCGCTCCGTGCGCGCAGGCTAAGCTCTTGTGCTGCGGTATTTCTCATTGCCATCGAGTGCGGGTACTCACAACAAAAAGCAGGCCAAGTGCATGCAGTTGGTGTAATTCACGTGTGAGCTGTTGAGTAAAAGTTCCATGAGAAATGTCAGATTTTCCTTAGAAGTGAGCCTACGATCGGTGACACCTCAATGTGAAGTGTGGTTATGGACAGTTATTGGTATCGCGAGGCGGCGGACGGTAATTCAATCACATATTTGCACGAGCTTAACTTGCAATCCGTGGATAAATATTAACCATTTTGTTTAGAACATGGAATTGCTGGAACTTTGTGCTTCTAAATCCGACGCATATTTTTATTTTTATTCACTTGATATACAACGTCCCGTTTCTGCCATCATATGAAACATTATAACTGTTACTCTTCGATCAAACGAAAAATCTGTATTTGCGTGACTCTGCTAAGCAGTGATTGAAGCAGTATACGTTTTTATTCACTGTTGTTCTATAGTGTACGGTCTTTTGCATGGTGCCGGTCGTTGACATTCATGTATTTTTCGCTGGCGTCGCATGTACGAGTGATGGTGGCTTTTGCAATTGTGGTTTATCATTGCTTAAAAAACCTGCGTTGGCGCAGCTTGTGCTCATTTCCATCATAGTCCGGTGAATTATGTTGCTTTTCCCCACACACTGACTACAAATATCGTTATAATATCTCGTGTTATTTGTTACTAGTCATAAATCCAACAGTGTTTTTTTTTTAAATCTGTCACCTATTTTAACTTCAACCATTCAATTTTTATAGGTTAAAAAAAATTCTTATTCGACGTCTGACTTTTATGAGATGCGGAGGTTGAGTTGAGACGTACGTAGCAGGCATTGCATATGTAGAGTGCTCGTACGAGAAGAAGTAAGCTTTAGATTTTATCTAACGTACGGTATTTCTGCCTAAAGATGCAATGGTAGATCGTTTATGTTGCTCAATTATTCATTTCTGTATTTTTTGTGCCATCCATGTTGCATCGTTGCTATTTTGTATTGACATGCGTGTTGGATGTTTAGTTTGGCATGAATTCTTAAAAATCTACTTGTATATATAAGTGAGCGCAAATAAGTGATAAATGTAAGTGTTTGTGAATCTCTTCCATTCAAATCTTTTTCAGAATGGCTTGCCCTTGCAAGTCATTGTCAGATACACAAAAGTGCCAAGCTTCCGTAGTGATGCCCTCGATTTTCTTACCGTGAACTCTGAGTAGTGTGAGCTGTTCGGGTGTTAGTGCTGAAGCCATGGATGTCCGTTTCGACTCGACCAACCACGCTCCTGCGATGCCTAAAGTCTCCAATCGCGCCAATTCAGTCCCAATGCTGACAATGAGACCAGAGGATGAGCTTGGTGCTGATGTCGTGATCGACGTAGACGAAATGTATGCTCTCAAGTCCAAGACCGACTCTGACCCGGGCAAAGAGTCGTCGGTTACCGGCGCCTGGAAGCCGCAACGCAAACGAGGCGCCAGTCTCACCACCAGATCTGTCGGCACAAGTGTCCAAGTCGACGCTGATTTGCGTAAACCTAATTCAGTGGAACCGTTGAGAGTTTCCGCCACCTCATATCGTCGTTCACGACCGAACAGAGAAGATTTTACGAAACCTGCCCCACCGGACATGGTCTCGACGGCCACAAACACTGACGAAGATGACTTGGTCTCACCCCCGCCAACGCCTGAAGAGCTCCAATCTTTGGCTCCTGCAGTGAAAGATACCACTGCGGTTCTCCCCAAATCTGCCGCGATCGTCATCGAGGACTGCGACAGCAAGCTCGATGCTCACAACAAGCTAATTGCTAACTTGCTGCCTCTGCCCCAACACGTCAGAACCGAACAAGCTTACATGAAGAAAAATAAGAGCTGGGATCTACTCACCAGACTGCTTTCCCGGGTGAGTGTTTGATATCTCATCTCTAATCCATTGACTCAAGAATCTTTGTAAATGTTGCCTCGATACATGAAGCCGCTATTTTCATCCGTATTCATTCATAATTTGAGTAACGTTAGAGGACAAATTACGAAATATTCGAGCCAAATCGGCCTGGGTTGCTTCGGGTCAAAACAAAGGTCAAACTAATTTTTTGATATCATTTATTGAATCTCCGCTGACCAAATTATTTATTCATATATAAGCTGTGTTGAATACATTTTTGTCGAATATCTTGTAAACTTGAGAAGATTACATTGGGACGTAATGGACGTATATAAATTAGTAAAGTATTTTATTTACTGTTGGCGGTACAAAGGTAGTCCCCATGTGTGATGTCATGTGTGCCATTAACCCTCACGGCATGCGGTCCGGAGACGCGCCAGACGTGCGGCTGCGTGCGGTATTTCCTGTACAACTCAAACTCATTAGCCGCTCTCCGGACCTCGCTAGGTGGCGGTTATCCCGAATTCGATCTCAACCGTCGCCGTCGTGTTCAGTATGAGCAATGGAAGCGCTAGTATTTTGAATGCAACGATTGAGCTCATAAACCTTTGTTCCTGAACGGTGCCTTGAATTTGATTGCAACTTTTGCGCTGTTTGGCCGGGCGGAGTGAGTTTCTGTACGAATAATTGTTACTTTGGTGCGTAATGTTTGTATTTTAGTATCTTATACAGTGCGAATGTTTGAAAGGCATGGAAGTGGTCATATGGGACTGGACATATCGTGCAACTCGAGGCAGTTTTCGTGATAAATTATAGATACGAAGGTTGTGACATGGTATCAGTTAGAGTAACGTTGTGAGCGTGTTTGCTGTGAACATCTGTTTTGCAAGCAGCGATTTTTAGCGCATTTTCTCATTTATGAAAAAATGCACTATTGTGCTTACCATGTCCGTCCGTCCGTCTGTCCGTGGCCTCAAGTTTTCGTCGACGAGAAAATGCGCTCTCTGTCACTCACTGCAGTGAGTACTGAGTTATATTTTTTACCAAGTTGTTTCAGGTATTCCGGTTCCATCCGGAAATTTCTGGTGTTGCTGTGGCTCGGTCGACGGCTTTTATGTTGGCTCTCTCCTTCCTTTTCGCCTTGGCTGGTGCTTTGAAGCTATCGTTCATTCATGAGTCATGAGTCTTTGAAGCATTCATCCATTCATGAGTCATGTCTGTGGTGCACACGTGGCTTCTACTCTGCATGCGATGAATGAAAGTCATCATCAAATAACAGAGATAGCAAAAATCACATTATATAGCCTTTGTTAATGCGATTTTTAAGAGCTATTACTGTAGCTCTCAACACTTCCGATTTCAATGCTCCACGTGTTCCAATGCTATTCCTACCTGAATTGCAAATTCATCGCACGGTAGCTGCTCATCTGCGCTACGTGCGACCTCGCTAAGCCGAGGCACGGCACGACTTTTCAAAGCAGCAGAGTTAGATCAATATATATTTTTATAGCGATCATTCGTTGACTTCCTCGACCCTTCCTTCCTGACGTTCATGGCCCCGTCTATCTTCTTCACGTTCTCGATTTTTTTTTCTGTTCTTCGAGCGATTATTTTTAGAATCAAGTGCCTGAATCATAATTTTTTTCGGTATAGTGCATGCAATTCATCTTGTCCATTACATGATTGTGAACCTTTGCTGAATGAAAAAGCTTCCAGAATTTGCAATGGTCAAGTCGAAATAAGGAGTTCTTTTTCTTCCCGAGTCCGCATTATTATAAATAGTTATGGGTTCGTAACTCCGTTGGCCAATCCCCTGCGGCTAAAAGCTAAACCCACCAATCATTGACGAGAAATCGGCTGCTACTTGTAATTTTGCCGCTACGTGTACTTAAGCAATTGTTAATAGCAGGGCCCCGATCAGCATTGCTTAAACTTATTTATTTAGCAGGGTTTAGCTCCACACATCGCTTCCGAGCAGCGACGATGTCCGCTGTTATTATTTTAGATTTTTGTCATGCTGTGGATTACGGGTTCAGCTTAAACAAAATTTGTGACTGTTGAACAAGTTTTCATATATTAGATATTCTCTTCATAAAGTACTGTAGCTTTTTCTCTCTAATGTTCCTTTTCTATGATTTAAAATTGACGTTTTGAGTGCTCTGAAAAAAAAAATAAAACGAATTAAAGGCGGCTGCCCCGCAATTTGAGTTACATGATAGAGGCGTTCTCGTTTCTACAGAACTTGTATTTCTGTATTCTGTACTTGTATTTTACTGTACTGTACTGTACTGTACTGTACTTGTATTTTTGTATTTGCAAGGCCCGCGATGCGATTTGCTTCGTTGATTTGAATACTCGGAAAGTAGAAGGGCAAATATATTGCCCTGACGTTGAAATCCTCTTATAATGAAATTTACAAATTTTGTATTTTTAAGAGGTTTTTGATCAATAAATCGTTTAATAATTGACACTCAATATTCTCATTCGTTTTTTATTAGCCGGTCATTACCTCGAGATAAATTTTGTATTCATAATTATAACGATTCACATTTCTTCTAGAAAATAAAGAGTGGAAAATTATAAAGATTGATCGCTTAGCCCGTAAATTTTAAATAATTTAATATAATCGATTCCTGACTGGATGCAAAATTTGAAGGCGGTAATTCAAATGTGGAGGGAATGTTAAAATCTAAGAATTGAGTGTTTTCATTCCCAAAAAGGCAAACGGGGTTACGAGTGCGCGTTCTCGTTAGAGCTTCCTGCGATCCCACGGCATTCTTGAAGGCGCTCAAGGGATGATATACGATTTCTTGTTAAATTTTTTACCACTTTAAAATTGCCAGGCTGTGTGCTTGTGGATGCGAAGGAGCTCTGCTAATTGAATTTCTTGTATACAGGAAACTTCGTTGTGGACCAATGGAAATGTGGCAAAACTTCCTTGTATACACTAAGCAGAAGCTTGTCATGAAATGCGCTTTTGACACAATGCATCTAAAAATTATTTATTAGCAACGCAAGAACTCTTAAATACAGCTAGATAAAGTAACGCTCATGGAAGTCTCCTAATATGATCTTTCAGCGAGAATCTCATCAACGTGTGTCGGTCGAACGCTTCACGCTTTTTTGTGTAGTCAACCACATTCCTCGAGACGAAATTCTTGGCTATCCTGCATCTATATATGCAATAAACGTATAGCCTTAATTTCTTATACCGTGTTTGTGGGACTATTGGTCAGACTCAGTAGATGCATCCTCGTAGCTGGGCTCGGTTATGTTTTTTATGTATTCTTAAGCCTTCATTTGTGTTTTTCAATTCCGCGTCTTGGGTTTAATTATTTTTTATTAGTATGGGACTATTAGAAGCTGCCTATCTAGCGACATATTTCAAACGTCACCACTCGCGCCCCGCGAAAGTGTCTCCGTAAACTGGTTATATGCAGGCTGACTGCATGCCAGCAGCGCCTCAATTGGTAGACTAGCTGCATGTTCTACGAATATCCAGCTGCCGTTTCATGGTCCGGTTAACTGGTTTTCCGGGGCTGCCCCCTCCCTTTACCTGGAGTTACAAGCCCTGCCTCTCGGGCTGTACTGCTTTTTAAGATCGCGTATTTTTTCTTACTGGAAGTAATTGATCGGCGAACTCGCCTACAGCTCGCACAGAATTACCCGGAAAGGTCATTGAACTACTACTATTTTAATTCCTCCATCAACTATTTAGCGTTTGATTAATATGTTACCCATATGTAAATATGTAGCCATGTTCCATGGCATATGGCATACAGCGCTTTGAATGAACCGTCTTGTGTGCTTTAGTTTGCTCTGGTGTGCTCTTATGCGCACACCACATGTGATCTGGTCACATACTATCACATGCTCACATGAGCTATCACGTGCTCACATGAGCTATCACGTGCTCACATGAGCTATCACGTGCTCACATGAGCTATCACGTGCTCACATGAGCTATCACGTGCTCACGTGAGCTATCATGTGCTCACATAAACCTATCACGTGCTCACGTGAACTCTCTTACGCTTACGTGGACTTTTTCGTGCTCATATGGACTTTTTGTTGTCACATGGAATCTTTTGCGCTCAGTTGAGCTCTAACTAACGTACTCGACTGAATTCTTGCGTACTCACATGTACTCCCATGAGAGGACTCCGTCCCCGCGTGGGACAGTAGTGCCGGCCTGTAAAACTTCCAAAACTAATCATCACGATCTACCGTGCTATATGGGGTGAGTATACAGGCGCTGATAGCGATAAAATGACTCGGTAACTATTTACACAAGGCCAGTAGCATGGCGATTAGTGGCGGTTAGCATTTCAAAGTTTTTCTAGCCGCTAGTATACTGGCCACTTGGCGCAGGATATATAGAGTCGCAATGGTTGCATGGAAAGTGTCTTGTATTATTAAAGCTCCTGTCATAGGTTGTCGTCGAAAATGGCTCTGGATGGCTGGAAACAATCTTCAATTAAGCGCTATTGATGCATCAAAACACGTTACAGATGTTTAACCATTCGTTTGTAGGCGTCTGTACCTGTCTAGGTTCCTGCCGTTTTGTTTCTCTCCTAACTATAGGGAAATGTAATGTGTGGGCATGTCCAAGCTACCGTAACTGTTGCGCTTGCCTGCTAGATAACGTCCGTGGCCACCTCTATGCCCAGCCTTTAATCGTCTGTTAATTGCGGTTTTGCGACTTAAGTTCGGCACTGATGGCCTAGTTCGACCTGTTTGCGAAGGCGCATGCGCAGAACGGCCAAGGCCACGGCAAGAATTACGTGCGTGTTCATGAAAATCTTTTTCATGAGCATTTTTCTTTTTTATTCTTTTTATATACGTGCTCACGCGAAATCTTATAAGCTCACGTGGACTCTTTCGTGCTCACATTTGAGGACATTAAGACTCCTTTTTACACGTGCTACTTAGGCCTACACATACTAAATTTTTCACGCGAGTTCAATCAATTTAAGCCTCGAGTTAGCCGCACGTACGATAAGTTGCATAGCATCAGCAGATAACAGCCTAGCTGCTTCTCATTTCTGCCCTTCATTTCGCGGAAATCCCACATCGTTTTTTTTATTTCCTTGATCTTGCAAACTTTTTTTTTTTGTACGTCAACTTCAGGTCTTAACGACCCAGAAAAATTCCGGATTCGTTTTTATATTGATAAGCTTGCAATATTCATTGAAATTTCTGGGAAGATGCTCGTTACGGCTGGCAGAGTTTTTACAGTATAAAGTTGAGTTGAATTGTGAATAGAATCACATCGAGCGGGTGAATGTCATCACTTCGAGTGACTGTAAATATTTATATGTCATCATGTCTATAGTGACTTCGAATTAACTGTAAAAAAACTTTGTATAAGACCTTCGGAATGAGCCCTCGCTGTGCTCGTCTATACTTGATTGGCATGGACCTCAGCGCTCGGGGGCTTGACCAGGAATTACAAAGTTATTGTGCTGCTGGCAAGATGCAAGCCATGGATGACGATTAGAACACAATACTTCAGTAAGAAGGATCAAAGCAATAGAAAAAAGAAAGAGAAAGAGCACAATAGCTCTTTGGAGAAGAACACAATAGCTCTTTGGAGAAAGAACACAATAACTTTGGAGAAAGAGCACAATAGCTCTTTAGAGAAAGAGCACAATAACTCTCAAGAGAAAGAGCACAATAACTCTTTAGAGAAAGAACAAAATTACTCTGAAGAGAAAGAGCACAATAACGCTTTAGAGAAAGAGCAAAATTACTCTGAAGAGTTACTGGTTGCTTCCTTCCCTCGATGGGGTGAACGAACAGCCTCGTGTGTGTTGCAATATTTCCATGGCAGTGACACCAATCGAAGTTTGAGGATATTCCGTCCGGATTCGGATATATTTTGCCCAGAAAAATCATGTTGTTTAATTCATGAATGAATGTGCAGTATCAGCTTGAACTTAGTTTTACGTCCAAATGTTGGTAAAAGTTTGGGATTTGTTGATACACGACAATTAGCAGCTAATGCCTGCGGTTCTATTTTAGGTTTTTAGTGTTCACGTTAAGAAGTTTACCGTTTCCGCAGTTTTGGCTGTAATCGCGAATGTATAACAAAATGTGCAAAAAGAATAAATCGCGTCAAAAGATCGAAAGATTCGTTGTAACACCACATGTTGGTCGGCGGTACCGCCCTATATGTATAGGCCGGCGTGCTTAGTAGAGTACCTGAGTTCTTTCGAGTTCTTATATAACTCCAAGTGCTCTGCTTTTGATTGAAACAGCTGCTCTACTCCTGATAGATTGAGCTTGTCCAACCCTGACTGAAACCAGCTAGTCTACCTTCATTGATGCAGCTGGTCCGCCTCCTCCCTGTTAGACCCATGCTTGTCCGTCCTCCTGAGAGACCCATGCCATGCTGTTAGACCCATGCTGGTCCGTCCTCCTGATAGACCCATGCCATGTTTTAGACCCATGCTGGTCCGTCCTCCTGATAGACCCATGCCATGTTTTATACCCATGCTGGTCCGCATCCTCCCTGTTAGACCCATGCTGGTCCGTCCCCCTGATAGACGTGCTCGCTTGTTTTTCTTATTATTGTTATTGAAACATTTATCTGGCCGATTAATTTCAATAATTTATTCAGTAGGGGTGAGTATGAAGAATTCAAATGTGTTTATGTGGTAAATGGAAGTTACAGACTTGAGAATCATACTGCAGCTCAACGTGCGTGCTAACGAACTCGCAGGTCCGGCTGCATCTGAACCAATCACATGCATTGCCCCGTTGTCCAGGCTGTTGCAACGCGCGTGAACATTGTTCGGTACATTGAGTATTGCTCAGTTGGAATGTATTTATATGATAATTAATTGGTTCTGTCGTGCATTATGAATTCGTTACTTTTACAGGGATGAATGCCGGGAGTGTTTGCATATAGAGAAACATCATACATAGTAATGATGGAAATTGTGAAATCCATCTCGCTGCAGGCATTTTGTATTCTAGATTGTTCTTTATTAATCAAATTAAAAGCTTTCTATCCAAGTCCAACCATGCAACTACTATCGTCAGTTTAACAAAGATGCGCGATTCATGTCATAAGAGTATTCGATGTGTCACTAATTATAGCATGAAAGGTTCAATCCATGTTCAAAATAAACATAAAGTCCCGTAAGGTTGACACTATTCAATCCGCGCGTAATGTATCTCGGCCTTAATTATCAACCATATTCTTCCACGCTCATCTATGTGGTCCAAGATTGGCGTTGTGTAACGATGTGTTCAGTATGCGGCTTGTGTTGTGGTGTCGTCTGCGTGCCTTTTCTTATTGTGAAATTGTCTTACTAAAGTCCAGCAGACGCTAAACGGAAAGCCTGTCATGTTCGAGCTTGTCATTTGATTACGAAATCGTGACGAAGCACTTAACTTTTTTAGAATAAATAACTAGTACTCCCAATGGGTAATCAGAATTTTCGATTCAATGCACAGACATGATTTATCCAAATGGCATGGATGGGGTTTGCATTAATTTGCTTTCTGACGTGACCTATATATACGCGCTGTCATGCACAGATATCAGATGGCTAGTGTAATGTGGGTGCAGCATTTCACATATTCTTCATCTCACCAGTGGTCTTTCATCACTGCAGCTGTTCTTCGTCGCTGCACTTGTGCTTGATCACTGCACTTGTGCTTGATCAGTGCACTTGTGCTTGATCAGTGCACTTGTGCTTGATCACTGCACTTGTGCTTGATCACTGCACTTGTGCTTCATCACCGCACTTGTGCTTGATCCTGTCTCTTATACACNTCACCGCACTTGTGCTTGATCAGTGCACTTGTGATTCATCACCGCACTTGTGCTTGATCAGTGCACTTGTGATTCATCACTGCACTTGTGCTTGATCAGTTCAATAGTCTCTGGATGCTTCCCATGAATAAGCTGTGTAGTGGAATTATAGGCGCTGTGGCCCCGCCGTGTTCCCGGTTGGTGATCACAGCTCCTGCATGAGAATTGCCTCGTGAGGGACGCTTCCTCAGCTCACATACCCGTTAGAGGAACAACTTCCTAATAATTCACACCAAAACTGTTTTGAGGCTACTAATCCAACCTCAACCTCAACTTCACGCCGTTCACTCGTGCCCGACGAGGGAAATTTCAACGCGTTATCTTGTGTGAAATAAATCATGTCAATCTTATATATTATGGTAATTAAAGCTCCCAGTTCAGGTCTGTTCAATGTTCAGCCATCTTTTTGTTTTCGTTGTGAACTTCTGGCAATTTTTCTTCGCTCAAAATAGTGTGGTATTTTTTCGCTCTAAGTGTCCTTCTCCAAGTTGTTGCTTTGAGTGACCTTCACACCGAGTGTGTCGCACATTGAAATATTATTCCTAACTTAAATTAGAACTGCAGGCTCGCGAATTTGATGTCAGTATAACTGATTTACTAGCATTTTAGTATACTGACATTTAACGGGAGTCCCTGAACCAGCTTTGGCGCGCCGTCCGCATGCATGTTCTGTCCTTCGTCCCTGCATTCTTGTGGCGGAGACAAAACTAGGTATCCTCGTGAACTCGTAATCCGGTTTTAGTAGGGCGAGCGGTGCGGCAGCGGTATGCTTGGGCATCATAGGTTTTATTATGCAGTTCTAGCGGCCTCAGGTACGAAGGACACAGTTACGTGCTGCGTAGATTCTGGTGGATGCATATTTAATACGTGTGATATATGGTATGTTATACATGATGCGTCATTCTATGTTATACATGATGTGTCGTTTTATTTTATACATAATGGACCATCTTTAACTGTCAACCTGGTTACCTGAAACTGTCTGTCCTAAATGAGTTAGGTATGTTCATTCTGCTGGTGTTGCGTATCGGAGAAATTCTTGTTTCTGTAGGAATAAAGTAAGCGTCTAAATATGGCTTGGTTTTAGCAAAATTGTCTTTTGTTTATTGTAACTTTTTTAGAATCATTTGTACGAATAATAATGCACAACATTCGAATATCCTACATCCACGCGCTCTTTTTATTGCCCATTTTATTATTAAATTTGAAAAAATTCGATCAAATTGTGAAACTCACATAGAGATTGTAAAGGTTTACTGTTGAAGATTGCTTAGCACGTGTGCATGATGATTGCTGACGCATCAATTTTTTTTCTGAGCTTGTAAACTTGACTTGTGCTGACGTATTTGCTGACGTTCGTTGTTTGTGTAATCGGGACTCGTGCGCCGGACGCTGAGCAGATTGTGTTGACAAACTCTGGCTCGATTGATGTTCATGCCATATACTCAGTAGTGTGATGGCTAATAATGCAATTACATTGAGGTAACGTGTCACTTGTCTTTACATAAGTTATCCCGTTATCCCCGCATCTCGTTTTCGTGTGAAGCTGCCAACTTTGGCACGAGTTGCGTTAGTGGCGCAGTGCGGCATGAGATTCTGCATGTGTCTCGCTGGCGCTGCCACCTGCTGCCGTCCTCCCTACTGATAATAAGAGCTCAATATGCGTCGGCCAAAAATAAATCGCCCCTGATTTTCCAATTATGAAGACAGGGCGTGACGCTGCTGCAGCTTGGCTGCAGTGCACTCAGATCACGTCGTACCCTTACCTCAGTGCTCCATATTTTATTAGAGCTTTACCAATATTTTATTCACTTAGAAAATGTGAAAATTTATTTGGCATTCGAATTAAATGAAGAATTTATTTTCAATTTGTTGAGAACGTGATTCCCATGTTGATCAAGGGATAACCGATTGCGAATACGGATTTCGTCACGTTTTAACGTCGCGGTTGGCCCGCATATCAGTCGTTTGCCATCAGGTGCCCGAGCAGTCGGAGGGTGTCGAAGTTTCTGGATGTGTACAGGGCTTTATTGGTGCGTATTTTTAAGCGACCATTGATATTTTTAGGCCCAGTCAGTACTTCGCGTCACTCAGAAGCCGCAATGTGACGAGTTTCGTGCAGTTGGTGGCGCGCGATGGGCGCAGTTTTGATACAGTGCGTCTCGTTAAAACTATATTTTGTGACCGTTTGACGAAGCGCTGAGGCTTTGCCGCGCGTTTCTTGAAGTGCGAGTTTTTTGGCGGTTGCCAGTGCTGCCTAACTATGGAGGATACAGTTTCTTTCCCCCTCATTGATTTCGTAAGTTTTGATTGGTGGTCCGTCCAACGCTAGCACTATTATTCGTTTGCTTTTTAAATTTCGCTGTAATTATTATTCACGAATATTTGCTTTATGCCACATTCATTGGCTGTGACTCGAGGAAGAAGGTCTCGAGTTTTATTATTCTTTTTGTTCTCCCGTGTAAATCGCTCTTTTAATCGGTTTTTTCTTGATATATTTTACATTACGGCGTTTAAAGATATTTTGAACGGCGACAAAAACTATTTTCAAGTTATTTTAAAGTGCGTTTTTACTAAGCAACTGTTCATTGATATATTCGTATTTTTTTCTTCTTATTCTTATTTAATAGCTATAGCCTAATTATCAGTCAACTAATTAAATCTTGTCATGAACTAATTCATATTCTTATTGGTCTATTATAACTCAATTGATTTGTTGATATTTTTGTAGTATACATTTTTGTCCTCCTAACGTTTTTTTATTCTGTTTGAAGTAGGTACCTCCTGTGACACAGTGGCACACATGCCAGGGCGGATAATGCCCGTAGATTAGTTTTGACTCGCGCTGCGCATTGGCTGCATATAATTCGCTTCACTTGCCCTGCAGTGCTATTGCTGAATCCTAATATTATTTAATATACATTTTTTAATGCTTGACGTGTTTACTTTTCTCTTTCGGGATCTCACTTTCATTGATATTTACGTTAATTTATAGTATAAGTATCTTTTTGCCATTATGTTTGAAGTGTTCATGAGAGAGAAATGCACGTATGGTCGTTGGTAAGGATAGCTGACGATATA
Source organism: Hyalella azteca (assembly GCF_000764305.2). NCBI lineage: Eukaryota > Metazoa > Arthropoda > Malacostraca > Amphipoda > Hyalellidae > Hyalella > Hyalella azteca. The sequence goes on from NW_025940074.1 coordinate 314,382, forward strand.
TATAGCGTATAGGTATCCGCTGACTCTCGTATATCCACTGACGTGGCACAGGCTCAGAGCAAGGCACGCTAACCAGTAACCATGCCTATATCTCTCTCATAATGAATAATGTGTATAGACATTTTGTGGAAACGTGAGCGATCATTAGGATTATTTGACCGCATAAATGCCAACTTAATCTAGAACTCAATTTCAGTTTACTTCACACCATTTCCATGCTTGTTATGTTTATCATTGATGTTATTCATTCAAGTTGCATCATACAAGTGCTATTCGCAGTACCTAAGTTTCCTCTATTTTTCAGAGACTATGCATTGAAAAGTGCATAGTGACCTCATTGAATTGCATCTTTTTTTGTTTACAAATTGATCGCTTAACGTTTCAATTCAATCTTGAACTCGTATTTCTATGCTGTATAAGGTCTATCAATCGTATAGATTTAGCTTGAACATCAACTGTCGTAAAATTTTCATCCTTTCAATTTAAAATGTCCTCCAATTTTGATCATTGTAAAAGTGCCTAGACTTCAACTCCCAGTTTTTCTAACGTGTCCACCATTATTCACTGGGTCATTAAACCTTTTACATTCAAGAATTTCATTGATTTAGACTGGATCTTTGATCGGTCTCCTTACTATGACATTCCTACCAAATCACTTCAGACGGTGGCTTCTAGATCGCTTCAACTCATTAGTGATAACAGCTTAAATCGCTTACAGCCTGCTAATTATCGGCCCTGCATACTTACTTCACAATTCTTGCCACGGTCCGGATCAACCGGCTCCGACACCGTCGCTAATGTGTCGATGTTGGCAGGAAATGCCGGATTAATCTGTTCACGCTATCTAGCGTCGACTTGATCTCATCATAATTTGCGACAAGCAGCGAAATGTTATTGGCCAAAGCCAAATACATCGAGGAGAAATGTTTCAAACTCGGCGGTATTAAAACTTTTGCTTGCCGGGCACTTCAGTTGGCGATATGGCTTTCAGACATGTATTAGTCGACATGGATTAAGTCGTTGTGCGGTAACAGTTGGATTGTGTGTGACGGGTAGTATGTAGTATCCCACCAAAGTATTATGGATATATAAAAATATATTGCCTAGCCAGAAAGTTGTGTAAAATGTTTTTTTATTCAATTGTTAGCTATAAATAATATAAATTTTAACAATGTAGTTATGAAGATTTGGTTGTGTAGGGTGCATCAGAAGGTGACGCTGAGTACGACCAGTCAGGAGGTGCTGGGGCAGGACGCGCGGGCGGCGAGGACGGCATCAGCGGCCCGGCAGTGGGCGCCGACGGTCACCTCCTTCAGGCACACGATGGGCGAGTCTTCGTCGAGAGTGCCGAGGAGCCGGAGACCGAGAGCAGCCTCGCCATTCTCATGCAGGTGGCTATTAGGTGCTCTTCGTATTATATTATATTATATTATATTATATTATATTATATAGTATATTATATTATATTATCTTATTACATTATATTATATTATTATGACTATATTATTTGCATAAATTTCTTATTTATCTTTATCTTTCTTGCTTAACGATATCATATTACCGGCATTAACCCTACCTTGTCTTTTTAGCTCATCTACTTTTGATAAATGTAAGCATTCTGATGAGGTCCTCATTTGTACAGGTGATGCTGCCTTTCCTCGTGGCAGGCCTGGGCATGGTGGGTGCTGGACTCGTGCTCGACATTGTACAGGTGAGAACAAATTCTCATAGGTATATAGTATTACGGTACGCATTTTAGTTGTTCTACATTATTTAATTTTCGACCAATGTTAGCGTGTTCATTTGAAAACCAGTAATACCGTATTGAATTTTTTGGATTATTCCATTTCAACAGGTCTTGATGAATAGTAGATTCAACAGTTTCCTAATTATTAAAAACCATTTTTCCGCGAATGATGTAAATTAGGATTGCATTTGCAGGGATGCCCGTAATACCATTTATTGCTTTTTATGTCGCTATACGTCCGTCAGTCTTCATGGAGAAATTCCTTGACATTCATCGCCTGCTCTTTGACCTTTTGTGAAGTTTCCTAGAGTACGAATATGTACATGTTTTTATGTCCTGGCTCTTCCTTGTGCGTGCAGTTGCTCTTTTAGTGCTTGTCATCGAATAGTGACGCAGCATCCGTTTAGCAGAGAAATAAATTATGTATTTACACGTGTGAAATTGACTCGCAACTGCTCAATTTAATACGTAGAAAGTACATCAAACAGAGCGGGCATTGTGAGTGAGTTTTCTCTACCCTGGTGCTGTACGGAATCCGTGCGTCTCGTTAGCACTTTTTTTAACTTAGCTTTTTGAACGCCACAAGATACTAAAAAAATGCGGCTCTGTAAGAAGAGCTAAGGAATGTACTCTGTTAGCACTCACAAGACTGATGTACTAAGCTGCAATAATGTGTTGCAGCACTGGGACGTATTCTTAGAAGTTAGCGAGCTGTTCATCATGGTGCCTGCCTTGCTGGGTCTCAAAGGCAACTTAGAGATGACGTTAGCATCGCGCCTCTCCACCCACGCCAACATGGGACATCTCGACAAGGCTGACGATTGCATCTCCATGATTGCTGGCAATCTCGCTCTCATTCAGGTCTGTTCATTTTGCTCTCATTCTCCTGCAACTTGCCATAATTTTTATTTCATTTCCATCTATTGTTTGCAAAGATTCTCGCAAATTTTCAAGCAATCGTTATTTCATCAAAACTATTCGTGTCGATTTGTTAATGACGATCGTCTTTCCTTCCCCCTCCTGTTTATTATTCATATTAAAGTACACGTAGCAAATTTTTTGATTACTTGAGAGCATTTCCGTGATCAAATATCATATAATTTCCTGGAATTACCGTAATTATCGAAACGGAATTACCGTTTCGATAGTGAATCCTTCACTATCGAAAACACTCATACATACGTTTAAATTCAGGTTTTGCTTTCTTTTTCCAAAATTTTGAGAATTAATCATGAATTGTACTGACCGCGGTGCAGTGTCAGGCGATCGTGGTAGGCTTCCTGGCGAGCGTGGCGGCCGTCATCATGGGCTGGATCCCTGGAGGAGAATTTAATTTCCTGCACGCGCTCCTGCTGTGCGCCGGGGCGCTCGTCACAGCCTCCTTCGCCTCCTTCATACTGGGTGCGTACGATTACTTATTGGTCGAAATAATTTTGTATTTTGCATTCCCCGTGAGCAAATATCATATATATATCAAATATATATATCATATGATAGAATATATATATATATCATATGATAGAATATATATATCATATCATAGATTTGATATATCATATATATATCATTACTTGTACGATTACTTATTGGTCGAAATATTTCTCTGGAATTGTTTATTGGAATTGTAATACATTGGTTCAAATATCTTTTTATTGAGGATATTCTCATCTATTGTGTTTTTTTTTCACAGTTTCCCTAACTGTTTGAGTACGCTGCTCAATACGTACTCTAAAATTCGGTACATTTTCAAGGACGGCAAATTGTTTTGTGTGAAATTGCATTCATATTTAAGATATTTAAGTTATTCGCTGTTGAACTAGTCGCTGAATTGTATTTGCTAATAACGGAGTTGAGGTTTGTCTGAAGTTACATGCATATTTAACTTATTCGCTTTAGAAATAGTTGCCGAATACCTGATTGTATTCTCTAATAACGTGGTTGAGGCTTGTGTGGCAGGCTTGGTGATGGTGGCCGTGATCCTGGTGTCACGGAGATGCCGCATCAACCCAGACAACGTAGCAACACCCATCGCGGCCTCTCTCGGGGACCTCACCACCCTCGGCCTCCTCGCCTGGATTGCCTCACTGCTATTCGAAGCCAGATGTGAGTCCAGCCAGTCAGTGGGCCTGTAGTCAGGTATAATAAATGATGAAATTCAGTTGTACGTTTCAGCTGATCTATAATTGGTGGAATGAAGGCCTTTTCGGACAAAGCCCGATGTGAGTCCAGCCAGTCAATGGGCCTGTAGTCAGGTATAAATGATTAAATTCGGTTATACGTTTCAGCTGATGGATAATTATTGAAATGAAGGCCTTTTCAGACAAAGCCCGATGTGAGTCCAGCCCGTCTATGGGCCTGTAGTCAGGTATAAGTGATGACATTCACTCCTAATTTTCATCTGCTCTATAATTGGTGGAATGAAGGCCTTTTCAGTCAAAGCCCGATCTGCGTCTATCTCGTCAATTACCTAATAGTCAATAGTCACGTCTAAATTATGAAATTCAGTTATACCTTTTAATTAGTGTGATAGATGTGAGTGATATGAAGGACTCTTCAGTTGAAGCCTGATGAGCGTTTTTCCCGTCAACGGCTGAAGCATCCTAGTCAGGTCTAAATTTTGTATTTTAGTATTGCCTATCAAATGGATAACTATGTCATTTGCATATTTGTTACGAAAATTTACCAATATTTTGACGTTATTCGATTGAAACTACAATTTAGTGAGAGAGAGTGTAAATTTCTTATGTTTACAAGCCAAGCAGATTGGCTAAGATTGAGTGAGTAATGGCAACGCTTTTTTTCATTATAAAAAGCTGCTTCATATTTTGTTTATTTTGTGCGTCCTTCGTTCATGACGCACGAATACTTGTTGAGGAAAGTGACACGTCTTAATTCACCTAATTCAATCAACCTTAGCAAGCTGTTTTATTTGGTTATTTCAATTTTTTAAGACTATTGTAAGCATGCTTACATGTCTTCCAAGACTGGTGTTCTTATCACAATATTTCACCTAAATTTAACTTTCATTTGAGTCTTGTTCCCGTATCCCCCAGCGTCGGAGTTGTGGCTAGCGCCGCTGATCATCGGAGCGTACCTATTGTCTCTGCCGCTGTGGGTTTGGCTCGCCTCCCGCAACGAGCACACGAAGGAGGTCCTCTACTCGGGATGGACTCCTGTCATCTCCGCCATGATGATCTCAAGGTCATGATCGTTTAAGGATTCGCCTTCGCAGTTTATATATTTACTTGCAGTTAAGTCTGAGTAGTCAGTAGTGTGTCATATTATCTGCGATCTTCATCACCAGGCTGTACCAATTAACATTATAACGTGAAAATCCCGGTAGTTTCTTTCCCAGCAGTCATGGCAGATTTATTCATTTATAATCCTTTTTTTCTCATTTAAGCAAATTTCATTGTTTGTTTCATTTGTATTTTCTGAACATACATGACTCTTTTGATTAAATTCAGTTGAGTTTACTGACGCAGCGATTTTATTACCACAGCATGGGTGGGGTGATCCTAGACTACACAGTGTCTTCATACAAGGGCATCGCGGTCTACCAGCCCGTGATCAACGGCGTGGGCGGCAACCTGGTCGCTGTGCAGGCGTCACGCATCTCAACGGCCTTGCATCTGGCCACGCCTCTAGGGCGTCTGCCCCGCTACGCCGAGCGTCTCTGCCACAACCCCTGGACCGTCTTCTGCACCAGCAAAGGACACGCCAGGACCGCCAGGGTGCTGCTCCTGCTCGTCGTGCCCGGCCACTTGGTGTTCGCGTACACCATCAGCTACCTCAAGGCTGGACACACGTCGCTCACGCCCATATTCGTCGTCGTCTACCTTTGCGCTGCGCTTATTCAAGTGAGCTTACATCAATTTACTACGTATATTTTAAACGGGACCATTATTTAGTTTGAAATATTATATGCTATACATTTATTTTCTACAGTTTATTCGCTTTCTTATTGTCAACTGTGTACATTTTCTTGCTTGACCGATGCTCAAGTTGTATCTATTGCTTATTTGTATCCCATAAGTTTTGTGTGGTTCTGCCCTGTTATGGATGAAAATTCTGGCACTAATTTACTGTTTATTCAAGGTTTTTAATCCGATTCGATGGTGGCCTGCAAACACATTTGGGAGCATTAGGCGCCATAATCTGAATGCGTTATCATTGATTAAAAAATAACAAAAAACATGATCTTCAAATGTATTTGTATAAAATGTACGTGACAATGTCAAATGTCGTGACTCAATTTATCCAAGCGAACACAAGTAAACTGAATAATAATGTTGATACAAGTGATGAAATTGTTAGTAAGTTTTATATTGTTTTGCAGGTGATCGTGTTGCTGTACATGTCAGTGGTGATGGTGCACTGGATGTGGAGTGTATGCATCGACCCTGACAACTCAGCCATTCCTTACCTGACCGCATGCGGGGACCTACTGGGCACCGGCCTCCTGGCGATCGCCTTCCACATCCTCTACCTCGTCGGCGACAAGGATGCGGATTTGGGCGACTAACGAACCTTCTTCCGCGTGCCGCTCGTATGAAATACACCAAAAAATAATTGCGATTGCAGTGAAGTGAACCCGTTACTTAATAATGATTTACGTATTCGAACTTCTCTTGCCAGTGTCTGTCATGGAACACACCCAGTTTATCAGCTTCAATTGAATTTATTCAACTGCTAAATCACCTAAGATTTAATGGTTTAAGACTTACAATTCTGTGACTTACAATTATTCTGTGAGGTCCGAACCCACTTTGCCGGCCCACAATGAGGCTGTTGCTCCTGGTTGGATCAAGAGGAGCGACTTCTCTATAGTTTGAAGTGAAAATTTCATGAAAAATTTGTGATTCCAATAAACTTATACAACCTGAGTAGGACCTCGCTTCACGGCCGTGACTTAAGATCACCAAAGTTAGTGATAAGATTTTCAGTTCTTCCTTATCAAAAGATTGTGAGCATTTGGAACCGTAGACAGTGCGTGCGGTTGAAAAAAAAGTGTGAAAAATAAATGTACTGATGACGACGAGGCCTTACGTTTCTATTCCAAATGATGTGCTAATTATTGTGCTTGCATTTGTTGCTCATTTAAGATACTGGAATGGATTGCACGTCAGAATTTTGTTGTTGCCACAAAATTCTGCGGTATTTCAAACTGTTCCAAACGTTGTAGTCGTGCAGATAGAGTGAACTTTTGCAGACGACGGCTTAGTTCTATCTTTCACATTTGATATTATTCTTTTACTGGAATGTTTTTAACGTTTATAAATGGAATGTTAGTGTGAAAAGAGATGTAACTCAGATAGCTTGTACAACAACAATGTATTTGATGTCATATATGTTCTGGGTGCTCGATTCATTCGTTCTCCAAAAAATATGAATTTGCAGTTTCAATTATCTGCCCGTACTGCAGTTCTGAAGCGTTAGTGGTGGATAAACATTGCTACGCTGCTTTCGGATTTTCAAAAGTTATTCGGCACTGAATTTTTGCAATGGCTTCTTCGTTGTACATTAAATCAAAATTATTACACCTTTGTTTAGGCGCATTGATATTGAATTGGTTAGGCAAGCAATTCCGTGTTTTATGTCTGGTGAAGGTTCTTAAGACGTGTAGTTTGATCAATTGGACTTAATATGATTGCTTAATAATATGACTGTTGTAAACTGAAAATCTGGCTCTTTAAGAATATTTTCTATTGAATTTCCGCTTTTGAGATTACAGTAAAAATCTTATGTCTTTTTCCGTGTAAAACATTTATTGATCTTGAGGATATTTTAATCCAGTTCAATGGACGCTCGATCTCTTTGTTTATGCTGGTTGAGCTTATCACGACGTGCACCAACCTCCAGCCGAGCCACAGCACTAAAAGTATTCACGATAACAACATGGTAATATTATTGTGGCTTATGAGTGTTAGCCACAATCGATTTTTTAATAATGAAACGTGGATATTTCACGGACTGTAGTGCGAGTTTCATTGCGACTCCACAATTGAATTCGTTATAAGTGAAAATCTTCGTTCTTCCAGTGACGTGTTGCGTCATTTAGATAATAAACTTTGATCTCTTAGTGAAATGTCTTCATGCGTGAAGACATTTACCATATTTTACATTTACAAATTACCATATTTCATGAGATTGTTTGGACGCAGAACGCGCTCGAAGAAAAGGTGAATTAAAAGTTATCAACTTTGAAGAAGATCTGCTGTAAGATAAATCGTTAGCTTCAGATGCCTCTAGACTATCACGATTTCACGGTGAAATACACACGTGTTTGCTTCGCTGAGTTCGCTCAGCTGCTTACGTTTTTATCCACAGTTTACTTGATAATTTTAACGTTCACTGGAGTGATTTTCTATATTATTTTTTCGATTTTTTTTGAAGCAACATTTAAAGCTTTAAGAGTCAATGTGTCTCATAAATGTCATAAGTTTTTCTTCCCTCAATTCTCTTGTGTTCAATTCATATGCAAATAATTATGTCATGAGAAGTTTGTGTGAACTTTCAATTAGCCTCAAGTTATTAGGTTTTTCTGGGAGAAAGCATTTTTGATTGTTATGCTGCTGTTGAGTACACCAACTTGTTTGAAATGTGATTATTTGTCCAATTGCTTCGTACTTTAATTTCCATCGATGGAAGCTTGTGAAACACAGTGCGTTGTGTGGCAGTAGTCAACATGGTTGTTCCTAACGCGTCTCGCGTTTAAACTTCCTTCCAATTTACTTTACTTACCACGCTTAAACGACATTAGTTATTCACGATTTAAGTAATTAATGATTATTTAATCGATTTATGCATTTGGAATTTTAAAACAATTCTGTTTGTTTGTATGAATTCTCTGGATTCTTTTCATGGAATATCTAACTACTTACTTTTCTACGTTATACTTCCATTTTCAATAAGAATTAGAATGATGCTGACGAAATTTGTTCGTCGACATGCCAAATATTTATTCCTGTATGTGAGGAGAGCATTTGTGTACGTAGCCTTGCTTAAAGCTAAAATATTTACATACTTAATCATTGAATTATCTCACATGTCACTCATGTTGATTTTTTATTTTATCATTGTCCGTCTGTTACTGCGTTTTATAAAGAGTTTCCTTCATACGCTGTCTTGCCATGTTTTAAATCTGGTTTGCCCGTCAATCATGTCATGTTCACAGTTACCTCCTCCTGTCTATCAAGTCATATTCACATTCTCCGCTTCTTGTCTTGTAGGTCTTGCTTACAGTCCTCTTCTCCCATCATCAGGTCATGCTACTAGTCCCCATCTAGCCTCATCAGGTTATGCTTATACTCCTCTTTGAGGTGTCATCCCCAGAACAGCATGTGCACGTGGTCTGACTAATCGTTATCTCGCTTTTCTTCATTTGGAGTCAATCGCGCTCATGACAGGTTCCAGCAATCCCAACATTAAGCGACGCACGAGCCACTTTCGTGTGGTCTGTCCAAGTTCTCGCAATTTATTGTCTTGTGTTATAAAACTTACTTGCATAGATGAAATATACTGAATGGAGTATTTTAGTTTTAAGTCTTCTCCATGACTTCTTTAACAGAATTAACATGGTATTTGTTGTGTGAAATGAATAATTTGGTTGAAGAAGCAGTTTGTGTCTTGTTATGTTACATTTCATTCCGACGTTTCATGTCTAGTTATCAGAACTGCTAGGCTGTCGAGTCACGAATACTTGGCAGAAATCGCTGTCAAAATATTGTTAGTAAATTTCCGTCAAAAATAACTTATCGTATACTTGATTGGTTGGGTCAGAGTTACGATTATGGTTATATTGAAATGAGATCTTCCGTTAATGTAATGAACTTATTGCATTGACTTATTGATTAACTTTTTGTTATTGATGTTGTTTCCATCGTTACTTCAAAAACTATAATAAGAAAAAAAGAACTTATCATTCATAGTTTCTTTCTTGAACGATAAAACTCTACTTAAGTGTTGAAAATTCAAATAGTGCAAGACAAATACGAAGTGATTTTGTCGAGCGATTGCGTGATCAATGCATTATGAACCAGGCATTGAAGAATCTGCTTCGTTGCCTTCTATGTTTAATTGAACACTACTTACGGAACAGTTGTTGAAATGTGCTTGCCAGATGAAGATGATTATTTAATATAATGAAAATTGTGACGATTTGTGTTTCATCTCCTTGTTTGCGAAGACTGCAAATTTAGGTTTATTTCAGATTTTATCTGAGTCATTGAATACAGCTCGTCAGGTAGTGCCTTAATAAGCCGCCGGAAAGTATGTTATGTCATTTACACGATGTGCATTAATCGAGTCATATTTAAAAGGGGAAGAATAATCGTTGAAATAAGGTAGCTTCTATTGGATTTTTGTTTTCACCGAATCACTATTGGCTGCAGTCTCTGGAAGAGATTTGAATCTTAGCCTAACTTAGATGAGCCAGCTGAAGTTTCTTAGCCCTAAATAGTGAATTTGATCTCGAGAGACCGCAGTTTTTTTGGAAGCCGTAACAATTCGGCCGTACTAGCAATTACTGCAAATAGTGAATTCAATCACTAAGCAGTTTTAAACTTATTTGAGTACCTTTACAAATTCTAGATAAAATAAGTGAAGATATTTCTGTGTTTTACATAATTTCAAGCAGAAGTTAGTTCGATATTTATTCCTTCTAATATTCCGTAGTACCGGCATGATCCGTGTTTAGTTAGCTTCAAGTCAGGTTGTGGTGACGTGAAGTCTCTGTTGTCGTGTTGGCAGCGGCAGCCTAGCAGTAGCAGCCAGCAGGCAGCTAACTTTGGCATAGAGGAAAATACAGTTATTTCTTCAGAGGTTTAGCCTAGTATCATTGAACTTAATTAAATCGCACAATGTTGAAGGCAGTTATACTCCTCGGTGGACCTCAAAAAGGTAAGATTTATCAATATTATGGCTTTGAAACGATTCGAAAAAAATTTAAAGATGTGTCAATAAATGCTTTTACTCTGCTGACTGCTCTTATCGACTTATGTCTTATGTGTCCATGTGGACAATTTTTGTCAACAAGAGTACATGACTTTTTCATTTAGTAGGTATGTTAAAAAAATTTTTTCCTATGATCTTAATGAAAATTAGGGTAAACGCACCATATTCCGACATCGTGGGTAATTCCGACACTTCTCAACTTATTCCTTTATATTAAGCTTTGTCTTAGGGTAAACGCGGTATATTCCGACACTTTAAGGACGCATCAAGAAATGAAAAACTACAAAAAAGCCGTATGCATTACGTAAGTTCTGTTGCCTTCACATGACTCTCAGTCAGAGTGGAAATCTAAGATTAGAGGTTCACTTAAAAAAAAGCATTCTGCCTTGAAAAAAAAATGTTCCAGGCAAGTGGCAACTAGAAACAGGTTTGCAGGTCGTCAGAAATCGGCCTCGGCAGTCGGCATGAACGTTACGTCAGGCAACACAGAGAAAATCCCAATATTGTTAATTGTGCGCATCACTCACGGATAAGCAAGAGGAATCTACTGAAAGACACGTTGTGCTCAGTAGAACACGTTATGCTCAGAAGTTACAAGGTCGCTTCTGACACCAGTAGAAACTCATCACTCACAGTCACCGATGAGCAAGGAAGATCTTGGGAAGGCTGCATAAGCTTTGCGCCCCACATGAACGTTTCCGAGGTCGCCAGTAGAGACGCGTCACTCTCCGGTGAGCAAAGGATATCTTGAGGAGGCCTCACAACGTTGCAGCCGGTAAAGGATGTACTCTTGATTCTGAAAAAAGTTCCATTAGATCTTGCCGATATACTTGAATGCAAAAGTCGCCTATATACGAGTTGATTAAGAGCACTTGATGTATTAGTTGTTCAGAGTTTGACCAGTTGATTCAGAGCACACCNTGTTACCCCAAATAACTAATTTTACCCTAAAAACAGTCCGGTTGTAAAGCAAGTGTCAACTGAACAAGTAATAAAGCAGTCTGACCGCTCTAATGCGACCGAAACTACGCAATCGAAAAAATGTTGTTTACATTTTTTGCGGGAACTCATCGCAACTGATTTCCGGACTAGCTTCGCTGCATCGTAATCCATCCAACATACCGGAAACCTTACTTTTTTTCTAAATAGTTGGCTGAAGACTGAGAAATATATTAAATGCAAGAATTTCAATCTAAATGTGTCGGCAAGATCTTCTGAAGGCAAAAATTTTGCCGATAATGCGTCGCCGTAGGTCTTTAAATCTTCGTTCACTCTCTGCACAGTGGCTCAGAGCAAAAGACCAAGTCAACTAGTGAGAACATTGAAAGTCCACCCCTCTCTTGACCCACCTCTCACTGATAGCGACATCGATTCACATCTTTTTCGAAGCATGTGTCAAAGTTGATAGTTGACCTTGCTCTACCAAATAGTGATAAACTGTTTGGGTAGAAAGAATACTATGGTTTGAGACTTTTAAATGTCTCTGGACTCTGAATATATTAGGAATCCTTTAAGCATACTTGTATTTGCTGATTTTAAGTGGTAAATAAATTAATAGATGATTAAGTTAGGAGACGGTTTTAGACACATAAAAACTAATTCCGACAGCTTGGAATTGGACACACACAGCTTGTTCTGAGCTGTGTTCAAAAATTAAAATTTTCTTAATTAAAAGCTTAATAGCTCTTAATCGAAAGCTTAATTGAGAAATTAAAATTTTTAAATTAAGCTCGTTCCGAGCTGTGTCGTATTCCGATACAGCTCACACAAGGCGTGGGCAGTGTCGTATTCCGATACAGCTCACACAGGGCGTGGGCATCGGAATTCCAACACAGGGCGTCGGAATTATGAATCAGTAAGAGTCTGAAGTGCTGTTGGAATTAGACTCACAATATGCCTAATTTAGTCACACACAGCGTCGGAATTCAGGGATTTGTAGATTTAAATTCTAAAGGTTTTTAAATAAAAATGGCAACAGTTTGTGACGTTTCATTGTTGCTGGCGCGTAGTGTGGTGTTTCAAGAGTGACGTAAAGCAATCAGAAATTCAGAACTGGAGTTGAGCATACGGTGATCTTTTTATAGCCATTCATTTCTTGGTATGTCCTTAAAGTGTTGTAATAAGGTGTGTTTACCCTATACAGCTGAAAAGAGAAATGAATTTTAAAAGATGTATATACAAGTGGAATACAAATAAAAGTAAAAAGCTATAAATTTTTACCTTTATCAAATTACATTTTAAAAAGGACAAATGTATGACACTTTTTGGGGGATGAACCTATCATTCCTAAGTTTCCTGTGAGCCAATTTATGATTGAACTAAATTCACATAGGAACATTTGACATTTCTGAGATAACATGATTTCCAAATTTATTTTTTATTTAAAAAATATCTAGTTTTGATGAAACTGAAAAGGATTATTGGATCAGAATTTTTAATATGATATGCAAATTGGTAGGTGTTTAATTAGTAATAGGATATGGTATTATTGGATTCAAAATGATGGTACTTGCAATGACACAATTTTTGTATCATAGCATACAGCATATTGAATCATATAGATATGTTGAGAACTTAGATGCAATATTGTATGGTAATGGTAGCATTAAACTTGAGCATAGACCATGCCAGGAATAAAAATTAAATAAGAAAGCCTAGTGCAATGCTTCCTATCTTGACTAATAGAAACTGTGACCACTAACTACTGAATATTAATCTAGTATATAATCTTGACTAATAGAAACAGTGACCAGTATACAGTCTTGACTAATAGAAACTGCATGTATCTAGTCGTGTCAAAAAATCTCTGTTATGCCACTGTGCTCATGTCATGGGTTGGCTCTGACCAATTATAGTTAGGCTACCATCAATGTCACATCACAAGTCACCACTCAGCAGGGCTGAAACTGCACATACTTTGATGCTCATAGCCTCATAACTAGAAACCCTATAATATCAGCTCCAGGCCTGTAATATACCTACCATTCTTCCTTTTGAGCTGAAACTAGAGCAATCCTGCAGTTTTTGTTGCTGTGAGCTAAGATTCCTGCTAGATGAAGTACCACCTAACTCATTGTCATGGTGGCCAATGAGATATTTTTTAGAAACCAGTTCACTTCTGATTATCTGATCTACTTCAAGATTTGATTCAATATTATTTGTTTGTTAGTGCTGGACAATTTTTTATATGCATTACCATAACACTATGACAATTACTGTGAGATTTAATTAGTTTGTGTTTTTGGAGTTTTTAGAGATGTGTTAGATATTTTAGTATAACAATGATTTATTTGCAATCTCTACATTTTTTAGTGTAACCCATTGTTGTAGCTTGTTCACCATCGGAAGCTCTTCTTTTGGACTGGATAGATATATTTAAGATTTCTTAATAAATGATGAATTCTATTATTGTTATCATTGATTTATACATGTGCTGCTTGTAACTATTCACTGATTATTGCTTTCTATGGTCTTGAGTATGGAAGGTCTTGTTGACACTTTTTTTTTGCAGGCACTCGCTTCCGCCCATTGTCCCTAGACATTCCCAAGCCGCTATTCCCAGTGGCTGGACTCCCTACAGTCCAGCATCATATTGAGGCATTGGCTGCTGTGCCTGGTCTTAGAGAAATTCTCCTCATTGGTTTCTTTCCAGCCAACCAAATGGCTCAGTTTACTGCAGAAATGGCAAGCACATACAAAATTCGAACAAGGTATTTCTAATCAAGCATCAATGAATATTGACTAAGAGATAGAGAATTGGTACTAATTTATGAAATAAAAACTTTTGTATAAATAGTAATAATTAGAAGCTTAGAATAATTATATCAACAATAATGCCATCTGCTAGTTTTGCATTGAGGGACATGTTTCCCAATCAAATATACTGCGAACTATTTACTGTTATACTATATGCACAATTGTTTTCTGATATTGCTTTCTCTACAGATATTTGCAAGAGTATACAGCCTTGGGGACAGCTGGTGGCATTTACCATTTCCGGGATCAAATTCGGGCCGGAGGCGCCGATGCATTTTTCCTGATCAATGGCGATGTCTGTGGTGACTTTCCGCTTGAAGAAATGCTCAAATTCCATGAGTCTAGGGCTGGAAAGAATGCATTAGTTACCCTCTTGGCTACCGAGGCTACGAGACAGCAGTCCTGCATGTATGGGTGCATTGGTAAGCCTCAGTAAATAGTGCTTTTTGATCCCAGAAATTATTATGTCCTTGCTTCTTATTTGGATCTGTTCATTTGGAAATTTCTGGGGTCCCTACAATTCTTAGATATAAAATCAATGTAATGGCTCTTTTTTATTTTTGTTTTACAGTGGAGGATAAGGAGACCCACGAAGTTTTACATTATGTGGAGAAGCCATCAACATTTGTATCGACCCTCATCAACTGCGGTGTTTACATATGCTCTCCAGCCATCTTTCAGCTTCTGCAGAAACTCCATAACACAAAACAAGATTGTTATAAGTAAGTTATGTATTACTTATTTCCAGACAAAACAACACTAAATCTGCAAACATTTCTAGAGATACAAACCTCCCCCGCCATATTTTGAGCAAAACACTCCGGAAAAATTATATAATAACTTAGATATACATATACGGTATATATATTTTTGTCATATTTTTAGTCAGGTATTTGCTGATGGCTAATTAGTTGGTTGATGTCTCAGATACATCGAGTGTACATGGTAATTACATGGTACAATTGCAGGGATGACACGGACATCAGTGACGCCATACATCTGGAGGTGGATGTCTTGAAGCCGCTTGCTGGAACTGGGCAATCATTTGTCTACAGTTCTGACAGGTAGGGTTTCGATTGTCTCATGTACACCTCCTGCTCCCACTTATTATTCACTTTATTCATGAAAGTGAGATCCAATTAGATGGAAATTTTTAATTTTCTGGGACAGATTCTCATTAAATTCGAAAAATGCAATTCAGGTGAATTTTGTGATGCCACCTGAGATAATTACCCATAAAATATATTTTTATTGCGTAAGATGAATCAATTACGCGTGCCTAGATGGTGGTCTCAGATCAAAACAGCTGGGTCAGCAATCTATGCCAACCGTCACTACCTGCAACTGTACCGCCGCAACAAGCGCATGGACAGACTTGCCAACTCTTCCGTCTCACCTACCATCATTGGAGACGTCTTCGTCCATCCATCTGCCAGCATTCACCCAACCGCTGTGGTCAGCAGTTTCTTGTTCATTTTTTGTCTAATGGAGTTGATTCTATTCCCATTATTCTTATGCCTAATTTTACTTGAACAGCTACCCCTTAAAATATTTTGTTTTGTATTACATATAATCTTAGACTTTCAATTAGAATCTACTTGCCGAGTTTACAAAGAAGAGCCAGTGTACTTTTTAATTTGAAACCATTTTTGCATGAGCCACTTTTTTCTTCAGCTGGGACCAAATGTGAGCATCGGCAAGAATGTGAGTGTAGGTGCCGGTGTCCGTATCAAAGAAAGTATCATCCTGGGCAACGCCACTGTGCAGGAGCACAGTTGCATCCTGTATTCGTAAGTTTCATTCGTCAATGCACTAAGTGCAATTTTTACTATTTATTTTCCGCTATAATAGTATTGAGGTATTAGGCCATCATGTTGCAAACGAGGCGCCGTGTCCGGTTAGCAATTCTGTTATTAGCCCCTCCAGTCAGTTCATCTGTCCCTCCAGTCAGTTCAGCCCCTCCAGTCAGTTCATCAGCCCCTCCAGTCAGTTCATCTGCCCCTCCAGTCAGATCATCTGCCCCTCCAGTCAGATCATCTGCCCCTCCAGTCAGTTCATCTGCCCCTCCAGTCAGTTCATCTGCACATCCAGTCAGTTCATCTGCACCTTCAGTCAGTTCATCTGCCCCTCCAGTCAGTCCATCTGCCCCTCCAGTCAGTTCATCTGCCCCTCCAGTCAGTTCATCTGCCCCTCCAGTCAGTTCATCTGCCCCTCCAGTCAGTTCATCTGCCCCTCCAGTCAGTTCATCTGGTACCTGAATTTCCTTGATAAAAATTTATGGGCGACAAGCAATGAACGAAATTTTCGTTTCGCCAGGTGATAAACATTTTGTTGATAAGGCGCTACACGTGCAACATTGGAACTTGGATCTCTGTTGATGCGAGATTTGATAACTACCCAAGTACTTTATCTATGGTCCTGTAGATTACGGTATGTAGCCATTATGTGCAAAAATCTTAGTAAGTATAATTCAGAGTACAACTCCATTTTCATGAATTAATCTCTTAGATGAAACAACACAATTTTTAAATGATTCATGATATTGATGATGGTTATTTTGATACAGAATCGTGGGTTGGAACTCTACAGTAGGGAGTTGGTCACGCGTTGAAGGCACTCCATGCGACCCCAACCCCAACAAACCCTTCGCCAAGATGGACAATGTTCCGCTCTTCAACGTGGAGGGCAGACTCAACCCTTCCATTACGATTCTTGGCGAGTGTTAAGGAGAACCAACATAAAATCTGCATAGGCCATTAATACCTGGACTTGAATTATTTGGGTCGTGTGCTGTGGGCACGTTGATTTCCTTTGGCCAAACGCACGTCATTGTTCAATTAAGTTTCCAATTTTCGCCATGAGCATCGATATAGAGCCAGCGAGTGCGGTGTGTGTGGAGTATTGAATGATTTATGTTTAGTCATTTCGAGTTTCGATGTTGTGTATTTTTATGCGGACAGGAAGCGACGTTCGTGTATGCTGCGAGCTCGTCGTGCTCAATGCGATCGTACTCCCCTTCAAGGAACTCGACTCCAATACCAAAAACGCTATTGTACTGTGACGATCGAGCGACACGAGGTTCATAGTATTATCTGCTAACGCTTGCACCTGACCTGCCATGCAGCGTTGTGAGGAAAACGTGTTTTGCTTATCGATTGAAGCCTCGTTTTGAAAATACTGTTGATCCGTATATTTACCCTCCTTCAGTCCATATAACTAATCCTTTTAGATAGCTTAGTGCGCAATTCGTGGCACTTAATGTAAACGTTTCTTGGTGTGCATTTCGTTAATTATTAGAGACGTAACAGGAAGTAACTGTTCCACAAATGTGCGAACGATTGAAATGGTAAATGTATAGACACAAAAAGAAATATAGAACAAGCCACGTTAGGATCGTGGACGAACATAATGTAGACCTTGATCAGAAGATCCAAGAGTTTACTTTTGCGTGTATTTTTGGACTAACCGTCGTCAGCGTTAGTCTTACTCAAAGGCCAGGTAAGGACTGCTGCCGTCTGTAGACAGAGATTCCATTAGTGGAGCATAAAAATGGCTGCTCTTCAGTACATTGACGTGTACTCTATGGATTCATTTCTTTGCTTGATAATGATTTGATCAAGTTCATATGGATTGCTGCGTAACTTTGATGTTGCGTTTGTAACGTTCATATAGATTGCTGATTTTAGTTCCTTATTCCGTTGAGTTCATCATAGCACCCGAGTTCACTGACAGTATGCTTGGTGTTTTTTCTTCATTCATTTGGTTTTGCTACTTGAGATTTTTTCAGACGTTCTATCAACGCCTGTTCTCCTATTGGAAAACAGGCGTTAATATTGCTGAATGTTTGACAAATTGACTTCTTTCCATAAGCCTTGAAATTTCACTGAAAGGAATTTCTAGGTAACCTTTTCTTCGAAAGTTGCATGTATCTTTGCACAGCTGTGTCATCTGTTATAATTTATGTGAACAAGATTTTTCTCTTCTTGCAGGCTGCAATGTTTCTGTAGCGTCCGAGCTGTTGGTCTTGAATTCCATCGTACTGCCCCACAAGGATCTACCGCACAGCTACAAAAACGAAATCATTTTGTGAGAAGAGGCTTTGGTTCTGCCGGCAAGTGCTGACTGCTCTTGCAGCCAGTCGCACGAGATGACGATGCCCAGTTCTTGGATGTATTAGACGGCATTGTTTTCTAGAGGCTGCATTTTATTGTGATGAAGGCGTGAGATATGAAGATTACTGGTAGAAACTGCTCAACCTGAGCACAGATGTTGAATATAAAGACACGGGAGAACATAAATATTCCTCCTGCTGCTACGCTACTAGCAGTTTACCGTGACGTTGACTTCAATAGATTATTTCTGGAATGTGAGAATCTCATTTCAATAAAGTCTTCCTTGATTTGGTCAACAATTCTGACACTTGAGGATGTCAAATCAAGGACGAATTCGTTCAAACTCACATTTGGCTCAATTATTTCAGGCGTGTTTACAGATTCATCTTTTCAACTGTTAGCACAAGAACCTTCCAGTTACAGAATTAAAATGATGGATTTGGTAAATGGAAATTGACCTGACAAAGTTTGTTTTGCAATTTTCCATGATAAGTAGTCTTTTGTAATTTGTCGATACCCGCGACCCTAAGTAAAGTAGATACGTTCTATAAGCGCTTCAATCAGCATTTGCTGGTACGCATGAATCAGGAAGATGTTTTGGTTAAGTGTGGGAACAGTGAAGTTGACAATTACTATCTGCATTTACACTTCAAGATTAGAAGTATTAGGTGGACTACATTGGACTATTAGCCTTCAGTGCAAAAAATTGAAGTCATGCAAAACAAGGAAGGCAGAATAGGGATAATTTTTACTACGCTTCATAGAACAAAATGAATAATTGGTATTAGCAATAAGTGCAGCATATCTTGTTATGGAATTATTTCTGTCCCGCAATCATATGTTATTCAACAGCAAAACGTCTGTTTTCACATTATACCTCGTATCGTTTACTTCCCTTATTATTTAGCTAGCCGATTGTTATAGAATTTAATATCAAGAATATAATTTCATTAATCCATAATGACTCATAGCATTAATAAAAGCACCATTTTCATCCACTCACATAGTTGCCATTCGGAAGGGGAGCTATGAAGACTGATACCAGCCGTCATTGGAGTGCATGAATACTCGCACCGTTTTGTACCACTTGCGTGGATGAGAATAATCGACAAGTTTTGAAATCTATTAACGATTTAACGAGACGAAGATATTTTCTGCCGCCTATAGACAAGTAGTCTGGCTGCACCATATCTGGGTAAGTGAATTTTTGCAATATCTCTGGTCTTCTATCAACTTAACTAACTTGCCTAAACTTTAATCATACTAATAAGGAGTTGGTTTCAACATTCAATCAATAATACTCGTGTGCGAACGCAATGAAATACTAGTTTATCACGTCTTCCATGGCATCAACCAGCGCAGAAGCTAATTGCGTTAATGACCTGATAAACTAAGCGTTTTTATTAGGCAGCTTTGTAATGACAGCTTTCACTTCCAAGTAGTTCCGCAGGCCGAATTCCGAATTTTCCCTGCCCTGACCAGACATTTTGTAGCCGCCGAAGGGGGTCTGGGCGTTCAGCACATCGTAGCAGTTGATCCTGGGCAACGAATAAATTCATTCGAGATCTATGAATTCAATAAAGTGATAAGGTAATTAATTAATTCATTCATCTGAGGATGAATTCAGTCAATGAATATACCAAGCTTTTGATATACAATTGGAAACTTGAATTGAACTTTTTAATCGAATTAGATATGCCGCTTGTGTGAATAAAGCCAATAGGGAAAGCGGTGGCAGTCACAATCTTCTTGCATAGGTACAGATAGCACCAGTCATAATAAATGATGCAATCAACTCGTGTGGACAGCTACATGGATGTGACTAAATCAGTAACTCCGTACCGCAAAACCAAGAGGACACAAGCGCTCACTACTAATTCGAGCAGAGTGTGAATAATTCAGGAATCATAACTACAATCAAGAACGCTCACCAGACAGTGCCGGCACGCAGGCCCTGGGCGAAGAGGTTAGCTTTGTCGAGATCATTGGTGAAGACGGCGGCGGCGAGGCCGTACTGGGTGTTGTTGGCGCGTTCTATCACCTCTTTGATGTCGCTGAACTTCAGGATCTGCATTACTGGCCCAAAGATCTGCATGACGAGATCACTTCATTAAAATATTTATCTGGTGAAATTTTAATCTGTCATTCTAATTTCTTAGATATATAGTGAAATTTTATATTCATTTCTAGCAGGCATTGGAGATAAGTTTCCTTCGAGTCGAGTTACTTTTCGGTTATCTAAGAAAATGGCTCATTAACGACAGTAGTTTTAACTCGCTTCAATTAAATAAATAACAAAATATAGGGGAAATGTGCAGGCCTTGCACAAAACAGGAATAGCAACATTTACCAACAGCATCGAGATAGGGGGTGAACATAAACCATAGAAACGGGTATAATCGCTCAACTCTGAGAAACACGTGGTAGCACTCTTGACTTCACTGAACCTATTTTTGAGGTCCGAATCAGAATAGCTCAAGTGCAGCAAACTTCAATTTTAGAAATGGCGCAGCGTTGACAAAACTACTCGACGAATTTACCTCCTCCTGAGCGATCCTCATGTTATCCTTGACGTCCCTGAAGATGGTGGGCTGCACGAAGTAACCTCTGTCGCCGTGCCTGGCGCCTCCGCATACTAACTTGGCGCCGTCCTTCTTGCCAGAGTCAACCAAACTCAAAATCTTGGTCATCTGCTCCTCATCAATCTGTCGAGGAACAGAGCGTTAAGTCACAAAAAAAAAACGACTTCAAATGACGCGAAATTCCAACACCAAAAACAAGTGAGCTCGCACAGCGTCAGGTCGAAAAAGTTGGGCGATGGAAAATGTTGAGTTTAGTTGCATTCCACAAATAATTCTGTCAATTTTCTTCTTTATATTGAGAACCTAATCTCACAAGCAACCGTGCTTGGTAGATGAATTTTATTTTACGAACGAGTCTAAGCTCGTTCGGGAATTGTATTTCTAGCTCTAAAATTATATCATTTCATTGCTTATTTTTTGTCCCAATCACTTGCATCAGTTCAATACAATTTTGAAGAAATAATCTGCAAAAATTTGGAGCCAGGAATCTCGGCGAACTAGGCGTATTTAACAAACAAGTATCTGCCACCACCAACTAAGATATTTAATATTATTGAAGACAAACCTGAGGTCCTTGCTCGTTGGATGCATCGAAAGGGTCACCGATGGTTCTCTTCTTCGCTCGCTCCAAGCTCCGCTCAACAAATTCATCGTAAATGCTGTCCTCCACGAAAGTGCGGGTACCAGCACAGCAGCATTGGCCCTTTGAGAAAATAAATTATTTCAGCTTTCTATAGTATCTGTATCTACTATTCATGCACGTGGCACAAAAAATATATATATTCCATGTAATATATCCACAGTTACATCAAGTTCCTGGTTAAAATTTACCTATCCATACATTCCCCTATAACAGCGATTGCAAATGATGTAGGCTAGTGGCTGGCGCACAAAAGATCTAACACTGAATGAAGAATGAAAAAAACGGCACCACAATGCGACACCAAATATCATGTTTTTCCTCTCAATGAGTTGCTTCAAACTGTCAGTCATACAAAATAATTATTACACAAAGTTATAAATATACTAAATAACTAGCCACTAAAAAATTACTTGGTTGAAGAAGAGCCCGAAGTGCGCTTGTTCCACGGCATAAGCGAGGTCTGCATCCTTGAAAATAATGTTAGGGCTCTTGCCGCCGAGCTCCAGGGTGACGCGTTTGAGGTTGCTGGCGCCAGCCGCCTGCTGGATCTTGTGGCCAACCTGCCAGTTCGGGAATGTTCAACAAACGATAACTTGAAAAATCAATAATATTGTACCACATTGGTCCTACTCTCAATTCGAAAATATAATAAGCTAAAAATTGGATAACTGCCATCAAACGGACGGAGCAAAAGCGGGTAAAATATGAAGTCAAGCAGGCAAAACGCAGCACACATTTAACCAAGTGATATATAAAGGGAAGCATATAGTAGGAATGCTTACTACTGAAAAAAAAAATACTTGCTGAGAGCAAACAATTTTACCTTAGCCTAACAAAATAACAAGAAGATAAAATAAAAATCGAGGCATAGGGTCGATTTTTTACCATTTACTAATTCAAATAATTAAACATCCCCTCTCCCTGAATTTAAAATACAAGATATTGAAGTAGCGATGATTTACGTTGTATATATACAACAAATACTCAGATTTTCAGCTGGGTTCTGGAGAAATGAGATTTTGGGCTGCGATTTAAGAAACTCATACAAATTTCACGATACATAAAAAATTAGGAAACGATGCAAAGGAGACTGACCTCCGTGGAGCCGGTGAAGGCGACCTTGTCGACATCAAGATGCGAGGCGATCGCTGCCCCCGCGGTGGGGCCGTAGCCCGTCAGTACGTTGACGACCCCAGCAGGGAAGCCTGCTTCCTTCACGAGGGAGGCCACATGCAGGCCTGACAAGGGCGTCTGCTCCGCTAGCTTCATCACCACGGTGTTGCCTTGGTAACAGTGATACAGCTCGGTTATTGGAAATGATGAATGATGCGCGCACAACTTCTACGATGATGGATAATGTTACCAATGGAGGTCTTTCTACGATCAACCTTAAGGCTTATTAATTTAATTTTCATTTAATCGGTATTAGAAACCTATACAAGTGATATAATGCAAAAAATTAATATCTTCGATAATTAATCTTCAGCACGTTGGGTTCATTAATTTTCAGAGGTGGGCAGTAGCGCGCTACATGTAGCGGCCGCTACATTTTCAGCAGCGGTAGCGGCGCTACATTTAAGCAATTGTAGCGGTAGCGGTAGCGCCCGCTACATATTTAAGTAGCGATACGAGGTTTTGCCGCTACAGCGCTACCGCTACATTTATAGATAAAGCCTTTAGATTTTACTTAATAGTATTAAATATTATTTAAAACCAGCATGATACATACATAATATAAATTACAAAATAAAACTACGAAAGATTTCGGTGTAATGTTGTCAACCTCAGCCTGTTACTAGTGTCAACATGTTAGTTGTTACGGTACTAGGTGGGCAGTAGCGCGCTACATGTAGCGGTAGCGGTAGCGCCCGCTACATTTAGAGTATGTAGCGGTAGCGGCCGCTACATTTCAAATTAGCGCTGCCCAGCTCTGTTAATTTTATCCTATTTGGCGTCATCATCACATTCATGCTTCGCAAACCCTTGTAACGGCAGGTTCTCTTGCTTTTTATTGTATAAACTAAATACGAAGAGAAATAAAAAACCTCACGAAACGCAATCAATCATTTAAATGAAACTTCAGAGTTTAGAGCATTATAAAATGAAGTTCAATATAGTTTGCATTAGAACAAGAATGAATACCAAACTTGAATGTTAATGCATAAAAGAGATGCCGACTGCCCCGTTCCAAGTATTATTTAAAACAAACTCGTCTTAACTAACCAGTGGCCAGGGCAGGCCCTAACTTCCAGGCCTGCATGAGCAAGGGGAAGTTCCAGGGGATGATCTGGCCACAAACACCCACGGGCTCAAGTCTGGTGTAGGCGAAGTAAGGACCGTCCGTAGGGATGGTCGTGCCGTGTATCTTGTCCGCGTAGCCAGCGAAGTAGCGTAAGTTCTTCACGCTCAGCTCTACGTCCGCAAGTAGCGCATCCTTGTACGGCTTACCGTTGTCCAGGGTCTCCAAAGACTGCAGGATAAACGCAAGCCATTCATTAAATAATCCACCGAGTCGAGAGCAAGTGAGATTTTCAGTAAGTCACTAGCTTGAAAAACGTACTAGGTTTGAGATTATATTCAAATTGCAGCAAAGAATTTTATCGTGTCCAAAGTAAAAGGACTAAATAACCGTTGAAAAATGAATACATTCAGAGCAAAATGCTTTTAGTATGACACTGTTTTAGAACACCTAAGAACTACCAAATAGCGTATTTTATTAAAATCGAGAAAATTAATGGTGGAAGGCAAAGTGCGTCGCTCAATGTTAAACGCATCGGAAATGCGAATTCCTCTCGACATAAGAAAATTACGCAGTGGTGGAAAATGAACTTTGCGCCGCTCTAAAAGGATAATCCATTCAATCTTGAATACATGACGAGGAGAAAAGTGGCAATTTTGATATAATTTTCGAACCGCATTCAACACGCTACTTTCCTTCGCGTGTGTTGATAAACTTTAAACCTGAGAGCTATTGATACGATGTGTTGGTGGATACGAGCTCGCCAAACAATTTTCATAGTTCGAATGTAATCACCAGCCAACTTCATGGTTCGCTTAACATTTACCAGACGTAGAACACTCGTGTTTCTAGCTTTCATAAAAATAAAGCCATGCAAATTGATGGGAGGCTTCCACTTAAATTTTTTTAATCGTTCGGTTAGGTCTCTTTATCCCATAACCATATATAAAAATACCGATTTTTTATATCCCGATGATCTCGGTCCTCAAGCCGCACGCATAACCAGTGATTTTGTGGCTATTGTGTGCTTATCAACCACACAGTAAACACGGAAGCCTAAAACAAAACAGATTCGGCAATGCAAGGATTCACGTTAGGTCACGGGATTGACGTTTACTTCAGGAATTCACGTAAAAGAGAGACTACTTCACGACTTAATTTAAAATTGATTCCTTGGTTCATCCACAGTACAGGATAAGACTCAGCAAATTAATAAAGGCTATGCTGCAGGACTCACCGCGAGGTAGACCTTGTCTCTCTCCATGAGGTCGGCGAGTCTGTTGAGCAACACCCCCCTGTGGGAGGCGTCCATGCTACGCCACTCGCCGTTCAACGCGAACGCCGCACGCGCTGCCGACACCGCCTTGTCTACGTCAGCCTGCGCATGTACGATAACTTAGACACCATTAACCATCTCTCAATGAAAGTTCGTTATACGTCAATTTCTTACATCCTACCTTGAACATCAGTTCACACAGAACGTCAAATAATTTGAATCGACATGCGCTAAAAACGTGCGTGAGAACAAATGTCGAAGCCATCCATGAGTAACTCTTCAAACTCGTTATGAACTTATGGAGTAACAAAATTAACATAATTTTATACAAGTCAAACGGTCAAACAGTTAAAATCCCTAGCTTGGTCACGTACGCTAACAAATAAGAATATTTCATTCTACATCAGGCCGTCAATATCATGTATTAAAAAAAACTTTGAACACGAGAGTGGAAAGGAAACCATAACGTACACTTAGAAAACACTTGTAAAGGATCATTTTCAATTTTTCAACTGGTGAGAATGAGTCGTACTACAGATTTCAATGTTCTTTCGACCGTAATTTTAAATTAGTCATGGAAATAAAAGCTCACGCTATTCACCTTGTCAGCTTCAGCCAGTCGTACTACAGACTTCAATGTTCTTTCGACCGTAATTTTAAATTAGTCATTGGAGTCAAAGCTCACGCTATTTACCTTGTCTGCTTCAGCCAGCTAGTGGTGCTGCAGATTTCAATGTTCTTTCGACCGTAATTTTAAATTAGTCATTGGAGTTAAAGCTCGCGCTATTCACCTTGTCAGCTTCAGCCAGTCGTACTACAGATTTCAATGTTCTTTCGACCGTAATTTTAAATTAGTCATTGGAGTTAAAGCTCACGCTATTCACCTTGTCAGCTTCAGCCAGTTGTACTACAGACTTCAATGTTCTTTCGACCGTAATTTTAAATTAGTCATTGGAGTTAAAGCTCACGCTATTCACCTTGTCAGCTTCAGCCACCCGGCAGATCTCTTCTCCAGTTGCGGGGTTGACCGTAGGGAAGGTCTTGCCGCTCGCTGAGTCAACGAATTCATTGTTGATGAATAGCTGAAAAAATATGATCGCATTGATGACACTAGCGTGGTACGCCATTCAGTACAATATCGGTACGCTAATGACGTGTCGACATAGCACGTCATTAGCGTTTGCAATGACATAGATGCATACAATACCGGTTTATCGAGTTATAGGCCTCCAGCTTTTGAAGACATGACATCCGTTGAATTAGACCAACCATCAGCATAGACGAGCGGTTTACTATGACATAGAATAGACGGCCAAAGCTTGCCCTAATCAGTCATGATGAATCTGAACTTAACATTGAATATTACCCGCCACCAACCTGGCTTCATTTTCTTAATGCACGAAATGCGTTGCATGTTATCTTAATCGAGACGGATGGCTAATCGTCAAAAAGAATTAAACTTCAATCCGAAACTCAAACCAAGATTCTGTAAGCTAAACCTATTAACGTATTGCTTATTAGTAGTAATGTAAGGACTAGCAAACAGGTTAGTTAATAATGAAGGCTTTTACTGTCCGAGGCCTGGTGGTGTTTAACAGGTTTCATGCAACTCCTCAGCAAAACCATTCAGATTTGTCACTGCACTGGGTAAACTTGGTCGATTGGTGGAGTCATTAAATTGGGTATTTCGCTCCGTTATTTGATGATGTCGGCTCATAATTGGTGTTAAAAATTGGAGGTGCATGGCTGCGACTCCAGTTTAGTGACTTAATGGTAAAAAGTCCTGAACACCGCATAAAAAGACGAGAGATTAGACTCTTTGACGGCAGTACGAAAAATAAGGAAAATAGGGAAGGAGATTTACAGGGGCAAATGATGGTTCAAAGTTCGGATGTTTTAGGTTCGTGTAAGGATCTGTTAATACTTTATACTACGTATTTGTATATCAGGAAGTCTGTCTAGATAAGAACGCACCCACGGACACTGAGACAGACTTGGCGCGGTTGGTAACACGAAAACAGGAGGGGACACTACGTGACCTTGAACATTATCAGACTCTAATGAAGTCCACAACCTGTTTACCGCCACATAATAATTCAAGTTACCGTAATCAAAAATATCTATGGAAGATGCAGAACCACCGACGCTTAGCAATTGACTAAAATGAAACTATGATTATACGAGAAACCTCATTTAACTGTTAAATAAATTTCCACAAATTTAGATGAAAGTTCAAAACTAGTGTTAGTTTAACAACAATGTTGAATCGCAGCGTTTAATTTAGCCATAATAAAAAACATACGTAATGTGAGTTTATCGTTGATTTCAGTATGATAGATACACCAATCGATAACTATAGTGGTAGTCAACTCAGCGGCTACCCGGATTGAAGAGAAGCACAAACAACAGATACGCCCGACAGACCCGTCTCAAGGTCATTAGCGACCCGATAACATATGTACAAAAGCGCACAAATTCGAACAGGAATGATCGACACCTATCCGGCAATAATCTACTGATAAGACATACACGTAATGGGAACACTCCAGTAAAACCTACAGAGGTCGTCATGTTACCCGCTAGAATGGTTTCGGACGCGATGCACGAAGAAAGAAGCAATGACGCGAATTACGAGACATTGCGACTTCGAATTGACTAAGACAATACGATGTTAAGGTCCTTTACGGTACTGTCTATTGGTCAACTTTTACCTTACCAGCACTGCATCTGCGTCAGTTTATTATCTAAATGAGCATGCAATTAATTCAGGGAGATTTAATCGGAAGTAGAACAGAAAAAAAGGCTGCGCTAAATTTAGAACGTTAGTCTTCTCTGAGACGCATGTTCTGCTAAAGAGCATTATTAATTTAAAATGCAGTCATCTTGGCTCTAACTAAAATAGGCAGGTCCATTCACATGGCAATGTGACACTCTGCCTAACGGCAGACAGACAAGTATATACCACTTGTTGAAGTTTTATACATTTTGAATTAGTTCAACCCTGAAACTGCTATATGATAAGTAGTATATGTGTAGTGTCAAAAATGCAGTCCACCATTCCATTACACATTAAAAATTCATAAAATTAAGGTCCATGATTTTCAAAATATGTAATTAAATGATCACTTTTACATTCCTGCCCACAGGCAATAGCAATATTTTTGTGTTAATCAGATATAAAATTAGGCAAACAAACCAATGACAGAAATTTTATTTCTACTTTCCCATATCAATTAATGAAATTTAACATAGTATATACAAGTTATTCATTCACATCTTGCACAAAAAATAAGAAGGCAGGATGACAACTACCTGCACAAGTTGCTAACTTGATAGTAAACGCTCAATATGTAATCATTAAGTTAAAAGACTAATATTAAAACCCATCATCATGTAGAGTATTAATAATTATTCTGTTGAAACAAGGAACATTAAAGCCAAAATGTTTCAACAATTCCATTAATTCTGTCTCATTTTTTAAATCATGAAAATTACAAAATACTAGAGGCCTTAAAAATAATTTAGTAAAATATTATAGGTTAAACTTTAAAGCAGCAAGTTTACATTTCATGACTGACAAACCATCTTTTCAAAATTTTGTAGTAGGACATGCAAGTTAAAAAGCAATGGCAGCTTCAAGCCGCCTTCAACTGAGCTTAAATTTTAGGCATGATCAACTACCTACGTCGTACTGTTCCTAGACCTAGAGTCCTAGAGTGTAGTAATTAGACAGTTTAGACTGACCAGTAAAAAGGAATATTTTAACCCTCGTGATACTTTTTTGAATATTAATTTAAACACTAGGAACAACCCCTCCTCAAGTAATCATATACCTAGACTCAAGTTGGTATTCGTTGTAGAAGGCTAAAAACGACGCCGCTGGCCAGAAGCATTTGCTTTGGCTATTCAGGATGTTAAAGAGACGAGCCTCTGAAGAGTGATAAATTAATCTTACATTTGTTAAAATATCATAATTTCGACAATTCAACTCACGTACTTTAGTGTACTCGATCGAAGGATTGACGACAGGTTTAGGGAGCGCAGAAGTACTGAAATTGGCTCTTGGAGCTAGCAGAAGGCTCCTCGAACAGCGAGTTATAAGCGTCGATGCCATGTTCAGAGGCGTTGTTGATGATAGCGTCGATATAACAACCTCTCACCTATGAAGGCTGCTCAGGCACTGGCCCACTGGGTTGCAATTTTGCCAAATGCCAACACTGATCTCACGTCTCAACGCCAGTGCGCTGTCTCGAATAATGACACTCTCTCGGTGTGACGCACTCTCGACAGAAAACGTTTCAACCTTAAACGCAAAGTCCAATATTAGCCAATAAATTATTTTACCAGTGATTTTAATAAGTTAGTATTCCTTACTATGGTGTTCCTTGTCATAGAAAAATTAAATTTATTTCATACAATAGTGAAAAGTCACGAAAAACTTGTAATGAATGACATCAGATTCTTATAATTCAAGGGTATAAACCAACAGCTCATTAATAGCTAAAATTAGGAATAAATACCGTACGTTGGATGTCGAACTTTACTCTGCTATGGTTTTGTTACCCAGATGGCGCTGTTTATTTGTCCCAACCCTGCTGCACCGTAAAGACTCTTGGTCCATCTTACACAATCTAGTTGATATTGCGTATCAGCTGATACTTGTAAACAACGCATCCTCTCCTTACAACCTCTCAGTTCAATAGTTGGCTTCTACATTTCATCATTATGGAGGTCGACGAAGATATGGTGCAAATAGATGACACAGAAAGTGAGGTGAGAAATTGATGATGCTTGATCTGCTATGTGAATTAGGTGATTTGTTTTTCATTATGTGATTTTGTTTGTGCTGAAAAATTTTTTCCGGAAGTATATCTGTTTTCTCATCTGAATAATTAGCTTCCTCTTCATGATTCATGATCACTGAACACTGATCATTGATGAATGGCCTTGACTGTCCTATTACTCATTAGTCCAATACTATAGTCCCCATACCACATATATATAAAATTGGTGTAATTTGGCAGGAGCTTTTCTTTTATGCAAGTTTGGTTGAAAACCATTCTTCAGAGCATGCTTCTTATCAAAAATTGTTTATTGTGTTATTTGTTTTTTCAAAGAGCCAAACAAAATTTCTTGCTGGCGCCCACTGTGCGGAGAGTGGAATGTGGATGAATATTGCAAGATCTTTGGCGACTCTTCAGTAGCAAAATTTACGCCTTCAGAAGATCATGCCGACACATTTAGATTGAAATTCTTGCATATAATATATTTGTCAGTCTTCAGAAAACGATTTAAAAAAAGTAAGGTTTCTGATATGTTGGATGGATCAGGATGCAGTGAAGCTTGACCAGAAATCAGTTGCGATGAGTACCTGCCAAAAAAATGTAAACATCAAGCTTACGATTACGTAGTTGCAATCACATTAGAGCAGTCAGACTGCATTATCACATGTTCAGTTGACACTTGCTGTACAATTGGACTGTTTTTAGCATAAAATTAGTTATTTGGGGTAACACGTGCATGCAACCTTGTAAATAAGTTCGTGGCTTGTAAATAGTTTTTCATTACTCAGCAAGTCAGCATAAATGGCTTTTCATTAAAAATTACCCGGCGATGCATCTTAAAATTACCTGGCAATGCTTAGGGCTTAAAAACCCATATACCGGTATTGGCGACGCTGCATCCATCCTCTGCGCCATGGGCTGGTGCCAGGAGATCAAAAGCAGGTCCCAAATGACATTTCAATGGAATGCAAAGTTTCAACTGTACAATATTCATCATCAAGCAGGGGAAGTGGTTTTTAACACTTGAAATTTACCTTTTGAAAATGAACAAATGATAGTAACTAGTAGTTACTAGTACAAAATACAAATCAAGGGTATTATATATGCAGTTTGACTTTGAAATCTAAGCTTAAAAGTTACTCTTAATATAATTTCAGCATCTAGACCAATTCTGTAGTCTGGAGGTTGATAGCTGCAGGATTTGAATTTTCCTACTTGTCCATGAAATCTCACGGCGTGTCATGTTGAATTTTTAGTACATTTGGAAACTCACAGCCCAATTGTTAACTTTTGTTAACAATTTAACTTTTGTTAACAATTGGCCCAATTGTTTGTTTGCATGAAAATTTATAAACAACATTAGTTTCTTGAAGCAGTTAAGATTTGTTATGGGGATTACGTATTATTCAAGACATGGTTTTAATTTTATTATTTTTGTAGTAGATCAGAAGTTTTATTTTTCAGTTATTGGCTGTGCCTTTGATATTATTATGGATGATTGACTGTAGGACTCATTATTCTACTTTGCAGCTTCTGTTCATCTGGTTTTGGTAGAAGATTGTTATGACAGTTCCATTAAAAAATGCTTTATTCTTGATTTAGTTATTTCTCAATTGATAATTTGATATTTCCATGTTAACAGTTCTATTTGAAAATCCACTATTTACTAGGATTTGTTTACAAGTTCATAGTTAAATTTTCACATCTCTCTTGGATGTGCTGGTCTGAGGTCTTGAATACTCTGTATGAGTGCTACTGTGCTGGTTTTATAGCTTTGATGGCATTCCAACATTGGTAGGTTCTTGGTAAACATTAGTGACAATTTGACAAAGGAAATATTTTCAATATTCACTAATGTATCTAGGAATGGCAAATTGTGATTTTGTCCAATTTCATTGATAAACTTCAAGACTGAATCATGTTCCAAAGCTCTTTGCAGTTCAATCAAGTGTTCTCTGTCTCAAGAGACAACAAAAATGTCATCAACATATCTGCGGTATAGCTCATGCTTGATCTGTACCTTGAATAACACTCAATTTTCCAGTTCACATATATAGAATTCAGCAAAAGTTGGACCCTGCTATCCCTTGCCATCTCTGTTAATTTGTTGGTGAATTTTGTTATCAGGAGAATGGAAGGGAGATTCTGAAGTAAAGAGGCAAAGAAGGTTAATTAGGAATTTTTTTGTATAGGTATGGCTCGCAGTGTTTGTTGCAAATATGAATGCTTTATGTTAATTTCTAATGTTTCTCTGGTTAGTACATTAGTGAACACTAGTTACATCCGGTAAAGCTAGTAGACCAGAAGGGTGTGAGCAGTGATGGGCATAGTTCCACTAATCCACTAACCGCTAAGTAGCACAGCTAACTGTTTCCTTATTGTAAGCATTTTAGCTAACTTTTAAAACCATCAGCGGACCAATTAGCTTCTGCGATATATAGTTCTGCTAACTGTCAGTCCATTAAAAATGTTTGAAAATCTCATCTGATAGAAAATTCAGGTGGTAATATTTGATGCTTAGTATCATTAGCCATGTGCCACCAATCAACCAATCACGTATTGTGTTACCTATATATAATGTAGTAGCACAAGACATGATTGGTTGACGCAGCATTGTGTAATTTGGCAGTCCAGTCCACTTTAAATGTTAGTCGCATAACACGTTAGTCTTACAGTGTCAGGGATGACAAGGTATGTTAACATAAACATGTCAGTCTACTGAGTCTACAAGTTTTTGTAATGGATCATGAAAAAGTGTATAAATTCAAAACAAATTTATACACCAATAGAAAGAGAAAGATTCAATTTTTGTTTTATTTATTGAAGAGCAGAATTGGGTGGCATTGGTGGCAGGGTAGCCTTGTGGTGTTGAGAACGTTGGGTAGGACGCATAGGAAATTAAGAGATTAGAAGATTCAGTGGCAAGAAGAGACTTCTTACCACCAAGAATATCTGATCTCATCCCTTTTGACTATTTTTTATGGGGTTACATCAAGGAAGCTGTTTACATCCTGCCTCTATCAGCAACTCTGGTTGATCTGAAGAATGGTATCACTGCTACGGTGCACTCAGTAACAGAAGATATGCATTTCGTGTGTGGGACGAGGCTGGCTACCATTTAGATGTTTGCTGTGCAGCACAAGGGGGACATACTGAACATTTCTAAATATATTTTAAAAAACTTTGAATCTTTCACTTTCCATTTTATAATTAAATAAATATTAATTTATTAAATTCAGTCCATTGTTTAGAAAAAACCTGTATATGTCAGTAATGAGGGTTTGTATTGTATTAATAGTATTAGTTCACTGTTAGGAACTGGTATGACAGAGAAGAGAAGCTTCTCATAAATTTTCATGGTTCAGAATTGTAACTTGAGGCAATGTTGTTGATGAGTGATTACATAGATATTATGGCTTATTGTGACAACCATTTTTCTCACATTAGTTCCTTCTCAAAATATGGAATGTTCTTTCTAAATCTCAAACATAGAAGTGGGTACAAACAATCTATTAGGACTCCATTCAATCAATGAGAGCAGGCATTCAATTGAAGTTCTAAATTAACAAATTCTTGACCTCAATTGCCCTGAAAACCATTTAGAATGACAAAGTTATAAAATGTACAGGAAATCTATTATTTTTCTACAATTTAACCAGGTTAAAGACTTTGATTTATGCCATGAACACCATTCCTAGAGTTGCCCTGATATTAATATAAGGGTGATGACTTTTATACAACCATGTTTCCCTGTATAATAATTTTATGCACTTTCATTTAATAATGAATAAAATATTACATTCTCGGCCATTTGTTAAGAAAAACTCATGCTCAAATGTTTTTAAGAATTTTATTTACTAGCTGCTAGATAGGTACAAAATTAAACGCAAGTTGTAAAGTTGCACGCATATTGAATTCTACATTATATAGAAAATTGTGAGCATTATTACCTTCTTGACAGTAGGTAATAACTTGGCAATAGAGGATAGTATTTAGATAAGAGTATACGTTTTATGA
The DNA here is from genome assembly GCF_000764305.2 of Hyalella azteca. Taxonomy (NCBI): domain Eukaryota; kingdom Metazoa; phylum Arthropoda; class Malacostraca; order Amphipoda; family Hyalellidae; genus Hyalella; species Hyalella azteca. The sequence goes on from NW_025940074.1 coordinate 348,493, forward strand.
CCATCAATTTTGTAAATATTCTAAGCGATTGTAATCGTGCGCTTTACGATCGGTGGATATACCAATCTGCGATCGCACATTGGTATATCTAACAGCGGTTCGACATTTTACCGCGATTGTCACAGATTTGAAGTGTCATTGATGGTAGATATGTCATTTGAAGGTAGATATGTCATTTGAAGGTAGATATGTCATTTGAAGGTAGATATGTCATTTGAATGATATTATTTTAAAAGGAATTTAAAAGCAAAGAAAACGCCAAGAAAATTCACCATATCGATATTGAAAACGTTTCGGAGTCCAGCTCCATCATCAGTTCCACTAAACTAAAAATGAATAAAATCACTTTAAAAGTCAAAATTCAAAGACAGACATAAAACCTAAACAAGACCTAACATTATATCGAAATAAATAGTACTAGTTTTATGGTGAATTTTCTTGGCGTTTTCTTTGCTTTTAAATTCCTTGTGAACTTGCGATATAAGCAGACTAATGATATAAGTACTTATATTATTTTAAGTTGTGTTTCTTATAAGATTTTTATCATTAAAGTGTGTTCATCACTAGCGTCATTTCCCTCGAGTGAGTGGAATTACATTGTGCAGTTAGAAATATCCAGCTTCGTGCAATTTTATTTATTACAAAGCAGTTTAACACAGTTGTAAAGCCTTGGAATAAATAATCGCCATTTTTATACATGTTTTGGCTCTCCCAACAGATACGTGTTGATTTTTAATGCAAAACAATATCGTTGTCTTAGTTAATGATGTAATGTATGAGTATTGTCGGTCGTCAGTGTAATGTATGTATAGCGTCGGTCGTCAGTGTAATGTATGTGTAGTGTCGGTCGTCAGTGTAATGTACTGTATGTATAGTGTCGGTCGTCAGTGTAATGTATGTGTAGTGTCGGGCGTCAGTGTAATGTATGTGTAGTATGTATGTGTAGTGTTGGTTGTCAGTGTAATGTATGTGTAGTGTCGGGCGTCAGTGTAATGTATGTGTAGCGTCGGTCGTCAGTGTAATGTATGTATAGCCTGGCAGCTTGAAGCCACTGCCACACTGTCCCTGCAAGTGCGTCGGTCGTCAGTGTAACGACGCAGTAAGGCTGGCGTGGTAGTGATGGAGTTGATGTTGAAGCGTTGCCATCGGTTACGTGCATTTCGACGCGCGTCCTGCTCATGTGTTTACCATTGAAGCAGAAAGCGACAGAAAGTTTGTGCGTTTACTGAAAAAAAAAATTGTTGTTGCATTTTGCGGTATAATCCTGGTGCTGTTGAGGCTGGGCTAGGACTTAGGCGTCGTGTTGAGTTGCATTGCATGTTGCTAGTGCTAGACTAGTTTTCTTACCTTCAAGTTGCCGGCGGCGTTCCTAGTTACATGACTTGCATCGTCAAGAGATATCCTACAACTTCATGAGGGTTCAAAAATTATTTTGTTGACGTGTCAGCCTTATTTTTGTTTATAGACGTAATTGTTTTGAAATTTCAGAACAAATTCTAAGCGCAGATTTTCATTCGTAAAGTCACTGATTTATTTATATACCTTACTCATCACCAACTTGTTCAAATATACGGCAATAAAAGGGTTTGCTGCAATGCTAATTATATTATGATCGGAAGAAGTAACAAAGGGTTCATCTCTTAACAATATTGGTTTTTATACAAATGGGAGAATGTCTCTCCAAAAGCCGTTTTGTGGCTTTTGTTCATTATTTACGCACTGGGAGTGAGTGCAGTCGATGGAAAGTAATGTTGCCAGAGTAGCCTAGTTGTGAAGCTTGGCGTGCATACTCTTGGATAGGAGCGAGCCGTATTATTCACTGCAGAAAACACAGAGCATCACTCGGCTGGTGCCGGCTGATGTGAGAGGGTGTGTGGTGCTCGGTGTCGCTTCTCTTGAGACGCACAAGTGACTGCGACGTAGTTCGAGGTAGGGCTGTGCCGGCTCGTAGTGACGCACTATGTACTATCTGACGTTTGTATATGTCTATACAAATTCCTTCAGTTAGTGTTACTTGAGTTCCATACAATTGTTCCAATTAAAACATTCTGGTTGCAGACTTGCAGCCATTCTTTTGTTTTCCGAGCTGGTATTCTCCCTCTGAAATCAGTCACAGTTTTCGACGTAGTGTCCTCAGCTGTACTGATTGGACACTGATAGCCGAAGGGTGGATTCATGTAATGATGTTACACGATTATAATGCAAAACTTGATTCAAAAATACTAATTTTGTACAAATTATAACCATCATTGTGCTTTCAGTTCTGTATCGTGTCGGGCAGCTAATAGAGTTGTGCGAAGCGAAATAAATGTTCTATTTGTGTTGTGTAGCCTACAGTCACTTCGGTTGTAAAGCGACAGTTCTTGTATACTGGTATTAGATTCTTATTTATATTCTTAAATGCGTAGTAAAACTGATGCCGTCGTCTAGCATCACTTATCAGATTAGGCTATGTGTAACAGAATGTAGTCAAAATTTATGATATATCTTTTGCGCAGTTGAATTCTGTGGCCTCTGATATGCTGGTAATGCCTCGCCATCTTGAATTACTGATTTCTTCGTCGCGTTATAAGCTTCCTCGAATTAGCGTTGTTCATGCAAGCAAACGAGTCGGGTTGTGGATGGCTTTATTAATTTTATATGCCATTAAATGGGAATCTCTCCACTTGCCAAAAAAGTGGGCCAATTAAAGCCACAATTTTTTTGAACGAAATTTGCGGTATTTAGTAATAACCTAAGCAGTAAAGTGTACACTTATCTCATATTGGATTTCCTCTATGCATTATTATAACGAAGGGACGTATAGTACGTAGGCAGAAATAGATATTTTTCAATCAAATCTCTTATGTTTCGATAGTAATGTACGATACCACGTCTCAAGCCAGTGGCAGGCATCTTCTTCAATTTGTTAATGCGGGTAATAGATAAATGTACATGATCTGAGAAACGTTCTACATTTCAGGTCAGCCGAGCCCCCAGCAAGCGCGGCAGGAAGCCAGGCAGGAAAACAGCCAAGTCCGACATGAAAGTCAAACTTGGTGAGCATAACTATATTCAAGTAAAAATTCCATGTATCGTTTTCGAATCGTTTTGATATAAATAAAATAGGTTATGTGTTATACTAGTATAATTTACTTGGAACGTATATGCATTCATGTTCTCTAGGGACTTAGAATTCTCGTTCTTCTTCCGCTAAAGACAGTGCTCTGGTGGAAACGAGTGCTCTTCGCTACGAGAATTAAGGTTTGCGTCCGCCAGGCGAAAAGTATTACCGACATTCTTACGCATTGATTGGCCGAGTGTTGTACACAGGCCGCAAGTATGGATATTCTGACGTGTTGACATTTACGGTTGCAGAACGCAGCCGCCAGAGTGCGCGGGAGTGCAGGGCGCGCAAGAAGCTGCGCTACCAGTACCTCGAGGACCTCGCCAACGCCAGGGAGAAGGCGGTGCTCGCTCTCTATCAGGAGGTCGAGCAGGTGCGACGCCATATTTGCTTATGAAAAATATGTTGTGTGATTTGTTGGTCAGGAGAGCGTGTAGCTTTATTGTGTCAGATTTACGTATGTTTTATACTAATCGTCAGTATTAAACGCTCATTTGGTTTGTCCCCACTCACTAAGATTGTTGTGGCTGCAAGTGGACGGTAAAGAGTTCATAAATATTTTCTAGTGTTTGTTAATAATGTATCTCGTTATTAATACTAAACTCATTTCCTGCATATTAATATATTACGATCTTCTCTTAAAATTTCAATTACGATTTTAAATTATTACGATCTTCACTTAAAATTAAACGGACTGATAATATAAGTACTTAAAATTTGTAATTTTATCTTTCGTACAGATTTGTAACTCAATTATTCATGACTAATTTACTGGTACACTGTGCAGTACCGGGAGTGGGCGAAGGAGCTTGATGAAGGCCGCGTGCCTGAAGGACTCACGAAAATGATTGAGGAAATGCAGAAGAACAGCCCCTCCGACCTGGAGCCTTCGGCGGTTGCCCAACTGCTGCAACAGCCTTAAGCCCTCGTTCCGCTTCGCTGGTCTTATTGCTGGTGCCATAGCCTTGATCTGGTAGCTGGTCCTAAGTCCTTGGTCATGTTGCTGGTCTTAAATCCTTGGTCTGGTTGCTGGTCCTAAGTCCTTGATCTTGTTGCTGGTCCTAAGTCCTTGATCTTGTTGCTGGTCCTAAGTCCTTGATCTGGTTGCTGGTCCTAAGTCCTTGGTCATGTTGCTGGTCCTAAGTCCTTGATCTTGGTGCTGGTGCCATGTCCTTGATGTCGTAGAACTTGTACTTGCCATTATACTGACCACCGTCAATGCCACTTGCATCGCCGGCCTTCAATAAAAACGCGCCCTATTTTGCAAACAAAACTGAACAGCAATTTTTTAGCGAGATCAAAACAGATTTGTTGTTATCTTATGATAATCTAAATCTACAAATCGTTGTCCAGACCGGTATTATAGTTTTTATTGAACAACGGCGAGTTAAGTGCAGGATCTGCTAAGTGAGAACTCGTGTGTCATTGAGGGTAACTGCCTGCGTTCTACGGGGAGAAGTAATAACTGGTGGAAAAAAGTTACGTTTCTCATTAAGTACAGATTCCGAAGCCACGGAAAGTTCTATGAAGGTACGCGTTATTTCAATGTTAATATGTAAATAACGAAGAAAGTATCCCAGCAAGAGTGACAGGTTTTAAGATGTAAATTATATGTTTATTTTATAAGTGCTACATGCATATGTGATTATTTGAGACAATTTCACGAGCCAATTGCCTAAAGCGAAGACGACGAATATGTGAGTATTCAGACTTGGTAAAAATGATATGGGTGCTCACCGTGTAAAATTCTCACTTGATCGGCTTGATCAGTATAACCTGTTTCAATAGATCGGTTATCACTGGTGTAAAAAAAACCTAATCGAGTACACATTCACTAAATCGTGGCTTTACATCGTATCATTGGGCAATTCTATTTCCGTCCGTAAATAGTTAGCACGAACGTGTCAGGAATCTATCATTACTCTGTGTGTCTAATGATTATTTTTAAGGTTCCGTCTTGATCTTGTAACGATACTCTGGCTACACTTTGTTGGGTGGGTTATTGAAGGCTGCACTTCAATGAACTCTTCTTTAACGACTCTAAACGAGTTAGTGTTACTTGAGAAAATCTATCCGTATTCATGAACCCTTCCCCTCCGGGGGGACTTCTGACGTGTGCCTGTGCGCGTCAAAAGTCCTATGGGATTTCGCGTTCCTAGGGGGATTGTTCCTGAGCGCCCCACCGCTGAGCCCGCGGTGTCTGACTGCAGGTCTCAGTTGTGGAGTTAAGTTATTATGTAGGTAGGATTCCTTACATTTCCCTTCTCTGTCTCTCTCGTGCGGGCGGCCGACGTCCCGTGTGAGCGACCTCTTGTTCGAGTGTCTTAGTTTCTGTTGCTTTTCACCTGTCCCTCCTTGTCACTTCGTCTCTTTGAGATGCTAACGCTGCTTCTTTCGAGCCAGCTTCAGCGGGCTGGACTTCTGAGACCTTCCGCCTCTTGTGGGTGATGAATAATTGAGACCTTCCACCTCTATGGTGATGTTCATCTTGACTTTCGGTGCGAGATAGCTAAATAGCTGAAGCGCTAGTAAACATTTGGCCACTAAACTAAACTAAACTCATGAACTCTTCAGAGCGCTCTGAATCCCCTGAAATAACTACGGTTGTGAAGCTGAATTTTCTTTGGAAAAAACCGTGGATTTTGCTGCGTGTGTCGAAGTTGATGAAAATGCGTCCACTTTGACGCTAGATATTGGAAGTTTCAATTAAAATATTTTTATACCTTCGTTTTTCAACCCGCAAAGAGTAAAGCTACTTCAGAATCTTGAATGCCTACAACTTCAATAAAATGATATATTTCATTATACCCGATAATAATGGAGGTTCTATGTTGTAAGCCAATTTATTTTCAATGTTAAGAAACAACATATTTGTCTTGAAACAAATTTATTTCCATAAAAATAGACAAGACAGTACATGTCAAGATAATACAACTGTTTCACAAACTATTGGTGACCAACAAACCTTCAATTCGTGTGCTGTCATAATGGAATGTTATATAAAGTTGTACAGTAAAACAACACGTGCAGCATAAGTAAACTACGTAAAAGAAGTTGTAGGTTATACCGTCCGAATCTCCTAGCGGTTGTGTAGACAACACAGACTACCTCGACAGGCAAAATATAGGACAACATTTTCTGTGGTCCTATTTATATCAATAATTTTTTACGACACAATCTGAAGAAATCAAGCGCTGCCGTCAATGAACAGGTCCCCATTTCGTTCGCAACACGTCCTGCTCCGTCACAATTCTATGCACACTACAAATCAAATTATTTGCAGCGCGACAGTCGTTTGTTCGCCAATCTTCGGGATCCAAAAAGATCATACAAGCTACTATATTGAGTTAAAAACCTATAACCTCTGTCCAATAATGCTAGAAGTCACGAGGAATAGACTTGGAGAGCGACCGAACGAGTCGTGAACAAATTATAACTTGTGATAAGAAACCTGTAAGAGTGTGAAAGCTACCACCGAAATAAAGGGAGTTTAACCTGCACCAACAACACAAAAGTGACAATACTGAAAGCAAGCTCAGGAAGTGACTGCATGATTGTCACTTCCTGAGGAGACAAGAGTCATATTGGTCATTTTGCAGGCTATAGGACACCTGCAATCGCAATACAGATACGATTATTTTAGACATCACTGCATGTAATAAATCAGCATATATTCGTTCACAGGAATAATTCACTTCTATTTTAATTTGGCAACTTATAAATCAGAATTATTTTTAATTTAGAAGATTATGCCTTTTCCTTGCACCTTAAAATTATCAGTCGAAGGGAAGATCAAACAGACTGAATATAACAAGACCGATAACGCTCGCGTCTATATACTGTATGTTGAACGATGCTAATATCTAAAAACAAAAAAACTTTAAGGTAAATGATGTCGACCAGAGAGCATTTGGATCACCTGAAGAACGATCTCTGGAATTAAGCGTACGATGTGGAAATGATCCGTACGAAGCAATGGGTTAACAGAACCCACTAAGTGATGTGAGCAAAACAGACAAGATTGAGAACCATAGAATTTGTCCGCACAGAACAACCAAAATAATTTTTCCTCTTCACTGCAATATTCACTAATTACAACATGAACTATTTAAAAGAAAGTTTACTTAAGTATTGAAAGAATCAGTAACTCGAATCACAACTTGAAGATTGTACAGCTCAATTAGAGGGAAAGTGAAATAATAAGGGAAAGTGGTCAATTAATATCGACCCGCCATAAGGTATGACGTGATCATATACCAATACATAAACTATATGAGCAACATAACTATGGTATTTTAAAATAAATTGAAGGGAAGGTAGCAGAATAAGATGAAGCAAGGGGAGCTTTAATCCGGGACACTTAATTTAGAGTAAATTCTCACGATATGTTATTGCATTACAGCAGATATATTCTGATGAAATACAACAACATCATTACATCAGATATATTCTGATGAAATACAACAACATCCACCATCTCTGCCCAAGAAAAAGGCATTCTCGTAGTATTGTGACGACAACTCGACAGAAGTTAAGACAAAATCCAACGTCTCGTGAAGGCTCGGGTTTGCGATGGAGCCCGTCGGCTACGTGTTGTCGAGGCTCTGGAGTGGAGCGAATCAGGCAGTTTTTCCTGTATCTGAAGCAGAACGTAGGGTTTGAAGAAGGTATCGTTGATGCCTCCCTGACCGATCATATCAAGGAGTATAGATTGAATTTAGTTATAAATTAGAGAAGATTTATTCAGAAGACCGGTAATTAGGCTACAGCATGTTAAGACACAATAAGTGGTAGAGAGACATTTCTTTTGCAGCCTGATACAACAAAAGTTAATAAGATTACATAAAAACGCTAATATCTCGTGTAAATATTACAATTTGCATTTGTGTAGCTGTTGAACCATACCCGCACATTGTCATGCAGTAGTTGGGATCAAGACATTCCGCAGTGAAGGAAGAGAGCAATTAGATTGAAGCCGAGATCTGTTTTCGAGACAAATATTTTGCGGCCAACCATCATGGATCAAAAGCCTTCATTCGTGAATGAATTTGAATTTCGAAGACAACATGAATGAGGGACTTCTACTATCCCGAAATCACTAAGCTTAGTGACTTGATTCACTTTTCGAAACAAAATACAATTGTTTCATCTTTTTTGAAAAATTTATTTTAAAAATAATGATAACTTTGCTTTGTAATCTTTTTTGGTTCAATGAACCGACGATTTGAAGTTGCACATCATCTCACGAGAGCCATGACTTAGATATGAATAGAGCTGATATATAACAACGCGTCTGATTTACTCATGAATATCCCAACAAAAGCCAAAAACATTAAATACGACTGAAGAAGAATCACAACTGCAGCAGTGGCAGCTGTCATTGGTCGTCGATAAAGTTTCGTGTGTCATCACGTCAAACTAGCATCCTTAGAATGCTAGCATCCACGTCAAACTAGCATCCTGGTTAGAAGAATTGGAAATAAATCTGCAAGCATCGCACATTGGCGACATTACAAGAAGTCGCTTCAGTAGCGATGCAAATGAACTTGAGATGGTAGTAATGTGGCGCATTTAAATATCATTTGTTTGAAAAATGTACAGGCAATAATAGCGGTGAGATTTACCGCCATTCTAATCTATTCTCTATACAAAAAAATACATGCCAATCATATAACGACCAGAATCATGTCGACGCTCAGGTAATACAACAACACAGAGCCTTCGTCGGTAAACCAACTGCCAAGGCCAGCCTAAAATAAATGTAACAATGTAACTGCCAAGGCCAGCCAAAAATAAATGTAACAATGTAATAATTAATCAGACGTGAATAAAATATACAAAACTCATGAATCACACAAACGTGCGTAACAAACTATAAATAAGTTGGACACACAACAGTAATGGCGTAGTGAGCAACTCCAGATTCTTAGCTGTAATCGTCAACAAAACAACAAACACAATCTTAACAAGTAAATGACCTAATAAGAACTAATTGGATCTCTGAACTATAAAGATGTATTAGTATCAACACAACCAGGTCTCGGATGCCCAAAGTCAGGAGAAGCTGTAGAATTGACCAAGGGATCCAGACTAAGTTTGCGGTTACAGAAATGTATGGTTTTATTATGTTTTTGTTCCACGACCTGAGACTAGTTTTGTAATGAATCAAAAACGCTATATCTAGACATAAGCCGAAAATAATAAATGGTATCAGGAAATATGTAAGAGTTAGAGAGAGAGGCCGCTGTACCACATGCATGAAGCATGCATTCTAAATTACGAGGCTCTTCATTCAGAACGATATAGAATAACTGCCCAGGAATTACAAAGATAATTGGAGTAAATTGAACTGTTGAAACACATAATGCGGTCCCCAGAAGTACAAAAGAAGAATCGCACATATTAATTTTATCAAAAATAACATTCCATCGTCAATAATTCAAGATTCACTCCGAGCACACGTTAATTGACTGCACAACTAACAAATTTAAATTTATTAGTTTTCATTGTTCCATTTCATATCAAGGAAATTCATAAGGTTTGGTTTTTCTTGAGAAATTTCCTCTATCAAACAACGTAATCAAGATATTCTAGTATGACAATTTCAGGGATTACAGTATATAGGTCCATCAAAGGGCCGACCTCTCCAGCGCAGGCATCTCGATCTCCACAAGCTGTCACGTCGGACCGACAAAGTTTATTTTAAGCGCTTCATCAAGTTCTTTACAATCCATCCAGCATTAAAAACTCTTCCCACTCAACCGCAAAGAAAAAGAGTACGATTATCATAGATACTGTCGCCGTCTGATTGAAATTCAAGTTAACGTAAAATATAAGTTAATAAAAGGTACGTAGGGTTAAGTAGATGGCCAGCAGCAGCAGGCTCCTTCTAAACATAAATGATCAGCGTTTGGAATAGCGATAGTGTTCATCTGTTCATTATGTTGAGGAGCTCGAAAAATAATTGTTATGTAAAACAAAGAAATAATATCAGTGATACTCGACCATGAGAGTAAATGAGCTAAAGGAAGTATCGTGATCAGAGATACATAGACCGAGTGCAGCAAGCAATAAGAGGTAAGTCTTTCATTGGTTATAAATAATAACAAGAACACTAAATCATAAAATAATCACAAATACACTACCAACAAACTGACTGGATCTACCAATAAAAAATATCGGTAACATTAATACGATGGTTTAAACAAAGTTAATGCCCAGCAGCCAATGAACACAGATGCCAAATGCCCGTGGTTTCAAGATGGCTAACGATACGATTAATGTTAGTTTCGCGTATAAAATATTAGCTTGAATCAAAGTTGGATCAAAACTTAACCGAAGTCAAGTGATACATCAACAACTTGGTAATGTTGCTGATGCGGAGCGACAGTCGTGCGAACACTTCAATTGGTAGATCTCGAGCGACCGCCAAGCGGTCACTTCGAAACAATCAGCGATTCCACTCAGTAAACGCAACCATTTCAGACGAACGAAATAATGTTTCATATTTCATAATTAAATATTTCATAATTGAATATTTCATAATTTAATATTTCATAATTAAACATTTCATAATTGAAAGGATATAATCTAATTCAGTTTACCACTGATTCTGATCGTTAGTAGTTTAGTCCTCAAACAACAATAGACAAGTTAGAGAGAAAGAAAAAGCAAGAAGTTGATGATTATGAAACATATAGTGAAAAGAGAAGCTCTTCAAGGAACCCACGCCGTTTTATAATAAAATTAGCGGTTATAAAAGCCAGGTTTTAACAGCCATTATTTCATGAAGAAATTTATGTTAAAAGACAGTATTGATACATAAAATGTTCTCGATTAACGGCACATGAAAGTTATCTGGTAGAATAGATGCTCTCAGAAGCAGACAAGCAACTGATAGCGAAACTAGAATAAGTTATGGCTGAGGTTGATGCAAGAAAATGTGCAATCATGGAATTGGAATATTTTTCTCCGTGAATGTAATAATAAATAACGTAACAACTTTTGGTTAGGAGCTACGAACACAAAAGATGTCACTGGAAATTACCAATAAGAGACAATCCTTCTGACCCTTGAATCATTTTTCCTTATAGAGCTGTTTTGCAGTCACTTTCTACATTAGTGACAATGAAGAGTTTAATCTATGCAGAAAACCATTCAACTAATCTCACCGGATTCAGCGCAAGATCTAGCTATAACTAATATGATTAACCACAAGGGCAGGTATCAATATATGCTCCGGCACATTTCATATTAATGACGCTACATTATTAGTATACACTTCATTTTCTCTATATCGCAGTAAATAATATAATTTAGTTGCTGGCTGTGAACAATCTAATTTTCTAGAGTCTTCAGTGCGTAAAAGGCAGTCCATTGAACTGACGTCTTCATTGTTCAATACACAATTCAAATTACATCAGTTTGTGTTAAACAATATAATATCTATTATCTTCAATGCGTTGCTGATCATCTGGCTTGTCGCCGTACGAAGCATAAGGAACTTGACCAGTGGCCATACTACTTTCAAAACTCGCTAAGTGAACGTAAGTACTTAAGCTCCATTTTCTTGTCTATGATTTGTGGATTTTGCTTGAAAGGCCGTCAATGATTGGCTAACGAACTTACGATCTCTTAACTTTTTTTGAAAGTATAGGCCCAGATAAAGTTCTCATTTGTGGACGACAAGATGAGAGAGTTTGTCGGCGGTAGGCGGCGAGTTCTCTCGCTTGCCGTGGACTATAGCAAAGCCGTAGTCCGTCTCCTCGTCATCAGCGTCTGGCAAGAGAGTGGAGAGCTAAGGTAGCAGAGCGCAACGTGACTTCTGTATAACCCTCACTAGGATAACTAATCGCGTTGGATCGATCACCGTACAATGTATGCCAGGACTTCCTGCAGTCAAATTCATAGTATAATAACTATAGTAAAAAATAAAATAAGAGAAATTTTATTTTACCCACCCAATGAAAAATGAGCAGTGGGGTCATTTAATCTTTTGATCAGACTGCGGGAATTGGACAGTGAGTTAGGTGGTCGCTGTGCCTGTGAATATCATTGATCACATTATCATTAATTGAACACCAAGTATGGGTGAAAAATAAAGAGTAGTGCCGTTTGGCACGATTCAGCGCAATTTCAATTGGCAAGTCACTGGCTTTCCTTTAGAGAACAATTAGCAATGAAACTTCAAATATACCGTAATACCAATAGTAAACACACTGGTAGATATTTGCCTGTGCTACAATAACTGAATAAGAGTAAATAGTTTGGGTTGTATCAAAATTAAGGGCATGACGATGAAGTCAGTGGTCGTGCTCAAAATCAAGGGTGGGCCAATCAGGAGTGACTTCAAAATCCAGAAATTCTTAGCAAGTCTGCCTCTAAAATTGAACTAATTACAATTGACATCAAAGATGTAAACAAGCAGCTGAGCAGACAAATTAATGGACATCCATTATTGCACTTCGTTGTGAGGCTATATGCCTTGAAAGGAAACAAACTAAAATTGAATAACATTTTTATTTTTGCGTTATTTATATGCATTTTCAAGACTTTCTCATGAATCATGGCTGAGTAAAAGAGGTTTTACCATAATTGTTATAGAAAAACCTAGACTGTGAAGGTAATTTATGAAGCAACCAACAAGCCACAAAAATATTAATTGTTCTGCAAGCCACCAAGTGTTAAACCATTAACTAATGTAAATATCACCCAAACATATGTAATGTTACCCAGATTAGTGTGTCTTATACACAGCCAAAATCATCCCTCAAGGAACTTGTAATTTGTAAACAAAATATGGCTCATTTTTGGATGGATTACATCATGAAGCTGCAGGACCATCAGAGAGAATAAAGGATATTACTGATTTTTCTTGGAGAGGAAGGAATAAAGTTGGATGCTCATCAAAAAGATCCATTAATTTAACCATACTTTTCTGCATTTTCATTATTTGCAATTCATAAGAAATGTTTTATTAAAATTACATAACAATAAAGGGAAGGATTGACTTGAGCAAAAATCTTTGTAGAAATTTTCCCAAATAAAAAAAGATGCCTTACTTCATTTTTTGAGCTATGATTATTTTTAGATCAAAGTTTATACTTCAAAATGATGATGTTCTGTATCCAAGCTATGCAAAAGCTGAGTAAGAGAATAAAGGAACATAATTCATTTACAACAAAGATGGCTGAGAATAAGTGAACATCAGGACTAAGGTGAGGCAGGCACTTGAAAGAACAACTAGCCACATATAACTATGAAGATAGCCAGCTAGCCTAGCTCAAAAGTTTTCACAATATAAAGTTAATTCTCCTGGAAGAGCATTCTATAAAATTCCTCCAACCAGTATCAATAAATCACCCGGCATACTCACCAATATTAAGAGGACGCTTCTCATCAGAGTGTGCTAGCACATCAGCAGCAACAGAAACCACTGAGAAGAGCTTTGAGAAGCGCATGGATGACACCAACGCCACAGCTAGCATTATGGTGCAGATGGCAAACATGCTCTCTGTGTTACTGATCATTGTCTGGTTGTGTAGCAAGAGCAGTCCACTACATGTCAAGATGTTCATAGGGACTCGGAACCAGTTCATAATCCCGGCTCGGAGTTCTTCAGGGATAACCTTGAAGAAAGATGCAACATCCACACAAATTTGTTAGCTGTACTTCTTCAACAAAAAGCAATTGTCATACATTTTTTTCACTATAAACCAGTCTCTTTGCTTACATCTGTAATGGCTTCATAACAAACTTTGCATTCTTCGTAAAGGCAGCACTATCTTAAGGTTTAAATAATGAGATATAGATTGCATTGAAGATGAGCTTACCTGAGAACGTAGATATCCAATTGAAGGAAAGTACATTCCAACAGAAACTTCCAATAATAAAAATGCTGCATATGTGATGGACTTAAGGCTCGAGTTTCCACTTGTTAGAACACAAATAGCCATAGAAACCATCGCCATAATCACAGCAAGGGTAAGAAGTTTTGCTTCAGAAACTTTTTTGTGCAGAAGAATAGCATAGAGAGACGATCCGACCATGATGCACACCATGAAGGAGGCAAAGACCATGCCTAGTGGTGTATCATTGTGTTCATCCAGAATAGGAGTCCATTGGAAGACAAAGATGTACATGTTTGCTTCAAAAAGTGACTGAACAATACCCAAGTAAAGAATTTCTTCTTTGAAGATAATGGTTCGCAGACCCTCCATGCAAGAATGTCGTAAATTGTTAGCAGTATTGCCATAATTTTCTGGCCAAGTCTTGGCAATGATGATGCCAGATAACAACAAAAAAGGGATAGCAAACATAAATGGGGCAACAGGTCCAAAGTGTAGTGTTTCTGCCACAACATTAGCAAATATTCCAGCATTAATGGCAAGAAGGCCATTCCAAAAGGTTGCTTTTGAAAGAGTTACTGAAATCCACTCAGAAGGGAAGTCATGGGTTTCAGTGTGCTCATACACATACCATGACTCAAATGTTGAGAACAACATTGAAGTTGAAATGCCACCAAAGACACGACCAAGAAACAGCCAAAAGAAACTAGAGCTCAATTTTGTTAAACAACAGAATGAATAGATCAAACAGAAAGCTAATGCCATTTTCTTGCGCCCAAAACGATCAGCTATAGGGCCTGTGGTAGTACCAAAGACTACACTACTAGCAAAGCCAACAACATAGAGAAGAGCAATCTGATTACTAGCATAGCCATAGTGTGAATATAGTTTATAAACATAAGGCCCTTGTAGCCAATCAGAGAATAAAGCCATGAAGTAGACAAGGAAAAAGGAGTACTGGAACTTTTTAAAATGAGGGTTATTTCCTGATGCAATTTGTTGCTGAGTTTTGCTGGCAGTAAATTGTAGAATCAAGGCACCCAAAACTAGCACACAGAAAACAGGATATACCAACATAGTGATAGACATTGTGATAGGAATTAGAAAATTCAAGGCAAGGTTTCAAGTGAAGTATATTGGAGAAGGCAAAAGGAAGCACTCAACACATAATCAAAATTGATAACTATTTTTTTGTTCTTGTTTAGAATTCTTTTGTCTGGAAATGAAGGAATATTCATTAATATTGGTTTAAAATAAGTCACAATAATAACCTATCAACTGTCAGCAGAATGAACAGCTCAACAGTTTAGTTAAGACCTTATTGTATACCTATCTGCTGATGTGGTGGAAAGTGCAGTAGGTTCATCAAACCAGTGATGAAAATTAATTTTTGTCTCCCACAATATTCAAGGACTTAGAAACATGTAACATATGCACAATATCATTATTTGGAGATGATCAGTAAAATAACTCCCAATTAAGAGAATATTTTTACATGTTCTCCAGAAGAATATAAATAATGATAGCTAACTATCAAGCGCAATAAATCAAGGATTCAACTAATGCATTGCATTAAAGGTGGTTTGAATACTTGGCATTTTCTGAGTTTCTGTTTGGACAAGCCTGGTATCTGTGGTCTCCTGTGCAAATCGGACATTTAGTCTTAGCTGTACAATGCACCGTATTGTGGCCAAAGTCCTGACAGTTATAACATTGCCAATGCCCATGGGCAATCTACAAAAAGCCAGACTGGAAAGTGTGGTACCATCAACTGGGGTGACTTCAGCCACACCTACAACAGAAACAAATGGCAGTAAAACAAAATAATGAACGTTGGCCAAAGTGAGTGGTTTACTTTTGCCACCGGGGTGACTTCGGCCAATGTTTATTATTTTGTTTTGCTGCCATTTGTTTCCATTGTAGGTGTGGCCTTTGAAGTCACCCCAGTTGACAGTACCCCACAAAAACTTACTCAGGCAGCTGTTTACCTGCAATGGTCAACTTCATGCACTGAGTGGGGACTTCATTTCTGCCTTTCATGATTCTTCTAACTGATAGCACAGTGGAGTAAGGCTGCTTAACTCCATGAAAATTTCATCCATCTTAGTCTCCAAACCAATAGGTCCAATGACTCCATGGGCAACTGATTACATTTGAGGCTTCCCGCATCTTATAGCCTTATCCCATTATCCCCAATAGCTGTAACTGACAGAAGTTTAATAAATTGGTCTTCACTTAGGGTAAATGCACCATATTCCGACACTGTGGGTAATTTCGACACCCCTCAACTTTTTCTTTTGTATTAAGCTTGGTCTTAGTTTCATGCATGTGTAGATGGTTGAAATAGTGACATCTTATGACCTTATGACGAGTTTTAGGATGTCGTAGTCCACGGTCACGCTGATGCGCCGCCTTCGTCGTCCTCCGTCTCCGAGTCGTCGTCGGGTGTAACGTTGGACGTGTTTCGTCTATTTGCCCTCATTTGGGCACGCTGTTGCAAGATGCTGTTGCATCAAACTATTGCGTGCAAGATTTCCGCAAAACACTAGGTCTAGCAGAAAATGTTAAGATCCACAAAACGAAAGTCCAAGTCAGCCTAGCGAGAACATCAAAACATGTATGAAAGTTGATAGTTGACCTTGCTTACTAAATAGTGACAAACTGTTTGTGTAGAAAGAATATTATGGTTTGAGACCTTTAAATAAGTCTGTGAATATATTAGGAATCCTTTAAGTATACTTGTATTTGCTGATTTTAAGTGGTAAATACATTAATAGATGATTGATTTAAGAGAGGATTTTAGACACGTAAAAACTATTTCCGACATAGGGTGTTGGAATTACAAATTACGATTTTGAAGAGCTGTCGGAATTAGTCTCACAATATGCCACATTTAGTCACACACAGTGTCGGAATTCAGCGATTTTGTAGATTTGAATTCTAAAGGCTTTTAAAAAAATATGGCAACAGTTTGTGACGTTTCATCATTGCTGGCGCATAGTGTGGTGTTTTGAGTGACGTAAACCAATCAGAACTCAAGTTGCACATACGGTGATCTATTTATAGCCATTTATTTCTTGCTACATCCTCAAGGTGTCAGAATATGGTGTGTTTACCCTAGTTCACAGAAAGTTACAATAAAGATATTAATTGATGCTATTTTGTGTTTTCCAAAAGGTGACTTATCTATCTCTCTTGCCATCTTAATATCATTGGAGTTGGAGAAAAAAGCTCTAACTTCCTCAGGGGCACCCACTGGTTCTTTCAACATTGTTTCCAAAGTACTGGGTAGAAAATTAGAAATTCAGCTGAATTCTGGGTCTCAAGCAGTGGAGTAGAGTTTGGCAAGTTTGCACAAACTTGAACTGGTTGTCCTGACTCATGATTTACCAGAATTCAAAAAAATGCGCCGTGCGTCGACAGCGCCGTATTTTTAGAAAGCTAAAATAGTTTAAATATGGACGCGCGGCAATGCAAATTATGTAATCACACTGACCGTACACACAAACGTGTATCCGCACTGTGTTGTGGTTGGATACGAGTTAACTAGATTGCTACCGCGTCAACTCAGGACTCAGGTTCTAAGAGTCAGCACAGTAATGAATATTCATTCATAGATCACAATTCAATCGGACATGAATTACAGAACTAAAGAAGGCAACATGGCTTTGAATGTGCCATCGGTGCCTTCTAATTAATGACTGGACTGGTTGCGGCAAGTAGGGTATGAACCTGTATGTCAACAGTACGATCCTGCATGCCAATGTTGTGACTACATTTACATTACCGACATCCTCCCGGCCGGAAAAATCGACACGATCAATACCTAATAACAATGCGCGTAAATGGACTATACAAATTAGGTCAATATGGCATAATTACAGAGCGTAATTATGCTATGTGATACATAATATGAATATATAAATTTGCAAGATAAGTCAATGGTCTGTCGTTTAGTTTTTGCTTCATTTGAGCAATAATCGTTTCCAAATCTGGGTGCGTTATGTTATGTCATGTGTACTTTGAATGTGCAAAAATTATAACTATCATATGAAAATTGTTATGTAGGTTATTATAGCACGAATCACAATAGAGTATCAAGATTGCAGCTCTGCCACCAGCCTTCATTGAATTATCCCGCCTTTTTTCTAAAATTCAATAATCTCTCTTCCAGCAAAGTTTGCGAAATTCATTAGCTGCATAAAATACTCTCTGCTGTGGTGTTCGAGTTCCGGTTGACATGAAAACTTGCGTTAAACTTGCGGTTCCAAAAATGGCGGGAAAGCTCTAATCGCGCCGCTCTGAAGGCAATTCATATAAATAATAATATAATCCACGCCTACGCTGGAGGAAGTTCAAACTTCAGAGGTGGAACTAAATGCAGTAAATTTGCTGTAAGTCAGAAAATACCAGAAAAATACCAGATTTAGGCATATATATTTCATACCTACTGAAATTATATGATATTAGAGCCGCGATATTTCAGACAAAAATAGGACTTTTCCAGACTAGAGTGTAAGTGTGTTAGCTTTAGCCTTTCTTGTTCAGGCTTGAGACTTTTGTTTTTTAAGAGGCTATTGGCAAAGGGGAATTATCTATCTGGGGCATCTTTCCTTGTGGCTGTGGGGTCTTCTGAAAAGTGAACAGGATATCACAAGTCAAGAAGACTAGAAGAGGGCAGTCAGGGCACTCAGCCTCAGGTTCAGAAGCTCCATCAGATGTTATCATTACTCTTGATGTTTTTTTTCCTTTCCTTTCAGTTTACAAGCTACAACTCCCAATAAGCAATGAAATTAACTATAAAGAAACAAACTAATAATCCTAGTTTCCTACAAATTACCAAAACAAAAAAATGTGATAGCCTATACTTGATACTTCCTTATGGCTTATCTTCTTTCTATTATTCCCCTCCTACTTATGTATCAGCAGTTCAGCACTACAAAAGAATTGAATATTGGAATTGTAAAAAAAAACCTGCTGGCAACTGGCAAGTTGGCAACTATCTTCAGATAGTTACTTACCTACTTGGTTAAGATACGGCGCAGCACCGACGAAGGTATTAGCGCCCTTCTTAAAATCTTAAGTTCTTCAGATAGGTTACTCACCAATTTGCAAAATGACACAGCTCCTCTTACCAACGTTCGTAGTCCGCCAATCCTCAGCTCAGCAGGCTCAACCGACTTTTTGTGCTCAAGCAGCAAGGTCTACTTTCAATTTGATGATGTGGCTTGCTGAAAAACTATAAAGCAAATAAATATTTTGTTTACTTCCTCCCTGGATTTACCCTATAACTAATATTGCTACCCCGTTTCATCCCATTAGATATATATCGAAAAACCTTTACCTCATATAGCTTGATATTCAGGAATATTAGAAAAATTTATATTTATCTTGAGCCAACCTCAAATACTGAAAAGTATTTGTAAATGATATTGAACGAAAAAAATGATGAAAAAAGTGTTGTTCGGAAATGCATCACAAGGTTGCCAAATGTGCCTTTTTCCGGCCAAATTTCGCAAATCGTGCCTTTTTTGAGATGCATTAGATTAGACTGATAAAATTTGTTTGTCCGTTTGGGGCCTGTCAATGCTTTGAATGTGAATGCACGGACGTACAGGTAGAATGAAAGAAGAGGGGATATTTGTTTTATGTGTAAAAGAGGGAAACTGAGGAGCATCTGATGGTGGAGTGTCATGCATATGAGAGAAAGAGACTGGAAATTATGAGAGTGATACTGGACGAGAGGGTGATGGTGTGTTGTATGAGCGATCAGGAGACGAATTAATTGCGACGATAGTGGGTCTGTCAACAGGGGTGACTGCTGCTATGACTGAGAGTGGAAAGCAATATTTGGACAACGCATGGAGAATAGAATAGAAGTGTCGGCATAGAAGAAATAGGCCAATGACCTGTTGCCGATTCTTGTACTTTTCGTGACTTGATTCCCGGCCGTTTGAATAAGATCTTTTCATAACTGACGATTGTTTGAGATAGCTGTTAAATTACAAAGTCCGTATGACGCTAGGCATTTCAAGACTGAACATATGCTCCTGCATAGCTTTGTCTAGTCTGTTCTTGAACGCGTTCATACTTGGAGCGTCAACGATGTCACCATGTGGGAGGGAGCGCAGCCGTGCACCACCAATTTTGTGCACCAATAAGCCCTGAATCGAACGCCTTGGCTCTCCGGACATCCACCAATCAGCCGTGAACCACTAGGCTTTGTCCCCTCCAGCCTTGCATAGAACCTGCCGTGCACCACCAGGCCGCGGATCTAATCTGACTTCCAGGCATCGTTAAATTACGTAATTTTACGTTCACCGCATCTGGGGTTAGGTTTCAGGTAGCATAGTTCTGTTCCAAAATTTATTGTCCTTCGACATGTGGCCGTTCGACTGAGGGCTGGTTCGACCCACGGCCTAAATACGGACGGCTTGAAGTGTTGAAGGCTACGTTCCGGAAGGCAGGAATTACGATGGCCCATTACATCCAGGGCAGTGGTGTTCTTAGGCAGGCGACCCATGCGGGATGCTGTTCCACATGTCGGTGGCTCGAATCGAGAAGGAATGTTGTCACATTGATGTGTTAGAACGCAGTTTTTTAGTTTATAGCCGTGGTCCCTGTTATTGGTTCTTGTTTCAAATTCTAGGACCTTGTATAAACCGTGGGTATACTTATATATTCAATGTGGTCGCTTCGCAAACATCGATAACATAGACTTGAAAGATTCACAACCTTTTATATTTCTTCATAAGATTTGCTTTTTATCCAGGAATTATCCTTGTTTCACGTCTATGAATACTCTCGACTAAATTTTTGTCCTTTTCTAGTTTTGTTGACCACAGGGCGTTTCCAAACTCTATAGGTTTGGACGCACGGCAGCGACAAACAACAGCTTCATCGCTTCTGCATCTAGGTACCCGCAAGAGCGCATGATCAGTTCAAGTCGTTTATTGGCTTTAATAATTTGAGCTTCAATATGCTTGGAAAATTTCTACTCATTGTCGACATAAACTCCTAAATCTTTTTCCATTGTCGACTTCAACATCATCACTCTCTCGTTGCGCCCATGTCTTCTCATACTGTAATCTTGCTGTTCATTCTTATCAAGGTGGATTATTTACACTTGTCAGAATTAAAATGCAGCTGCCACGTATCAGCCCAGTCAACTAACCTGTCAAGTTCGTCTTGCATTTTTAATTTTTGCGACGTATTCTTCACTGTATTATAAACTTTTGTGTTGTCAGCATAAATCGATCATGCGGTAGGCACAGCTTCTGGAAGATCGTTTATAAAGGCACTCATCCACGCGTCATTTCTTGACGCTTCGAGTCACCGACATGTGGAATAGCTTCCCTGATTACATTGTTGACGGTCCGAGTATGAATGCGTTCAAGAACAGACTAGATAAAGCCATAAAAAATATATGTGTAGACTTGAAATGCCTAGCAGTAGCTAGTACCAAATCGAACCTGGTGGAAGTCTAGTAGCTATTTCGAACTATCGTAACTTTCGAAGATCTGGTCAAAGGACCTGTATTCTGATCACCTGTGAACATGTCACGAAGAGTACAAGATTCGGCGACAGGCCACAACAGGCCAATTCTGCAGCGCCGACAGCACTATGATATGATAACGGATCAAACAGGTCCGAGAACACTTCCTTGCGGCACTGGGTCCAGTCTGATCCTGTCCCATTAATACTGCCGCGTTGTCGTCTACCTACTAGAAAATCTCTGATCCACTTGAGTACATTACTTTCAATTCCCAAAAACTTCATTTTACGCAACAGCCACTCATGTGGGACACTGTCAAATGCCTTGATTTCGCCTTGTCCAAATTGAGGTACACTGCATACTGGCTCCCTTTCGTCCAGTAAGCGGGGCCATTCATTCAAAGTAGCCAAGAGGTTAGTGATGCAGGATATACCTTCAATAAAGTTACGTTGATAGTCTGATAAGTGATTATTAACAGTCAAATGATCAATCAAGCGATCTATCACAACAGATTCCAATACTTTACTTGCCAAACTGACTGGGCGATAGTTGCCCGGGCAGATCATGTCACCTTTTTTGAACAATGGTGTCACTTAACATAACATAGTGATCTCGGCGCTGCAGTGTCGGCCTGATGTGGCCTGTCGCCGATTCTTTTCCTTTTCGTGCCTTGTTCACAGAAGATCTAAAATCGTGTCATTTGACCGGATCTTTTCACGACCGACGAAAGTTTGAAATAGCTACTCAACTTCCACCGGGTTTGATATGGTGCTAGGCATTTCAAATCTGAACATATATTTTTCCATAGCTTTATCTAGTCTGTTCTTGAACGAGTTCATACTAGGAGCGCCAACGATGTCATCGGGGAGGCTGTTCCACATGTCGGTGATTCGAAGCGAGAAGAAATTTTGTCGCGTGGAGAAGTTGCAGCACAGTTCTTTTAGTTTATAGCTGTGGCCCCTGGTGTTGATTCTTGTTTCAAATTCTAGTAATCCTTCTGGGACCTTGTACAAACCATGAGTATACTTTTATACTTCAATGAGGTCACCACGCAGGCGACGATAACGGAGANGGTTATAATCAGAATCGCTGCGAGTTCGGAAATATCGCTTGTAGGCTTCTTTCTTGGTCTTTAACTGAGCCTTAACTGTACTGTTCATCCACAGGGACTTTTTGACTCCACCAAGCGTAATCTTGGGAACACAGGTATCAACTGCTGACATAACCGTGTCTTTGAGAAACGACCATGAATCAGCCACATTCATGTCCTTAATACAGTCCGAAATATTCTCCGCATTCACCGCTTCACGGAGTTTATCATAGTCGCCTTTCGCAAAGTTCAAACGTTCACGCTTCCGAAGCGTTTTTTCTGCACAACACTTGATACTGAAAAACAATGATTGGTGGTGGCTTTTGCCCAGCGGGGCCTCGTGGCGAAGCTCATCTATCATTGATTCTTCACTTGTAAACACAAGATCTAGAATATTTGGGGTCTGTTTACCCCTAAAATGAGTTGGCTTGGTGATGTTTTGTATTAAAAATGAGTCTCGCACAGACTCCATGAACTGGGATGCTGGGTGATTCTCATCTCTTGGAGAAGATTCATCTGCCCAATCTATTTCTGGATGGTTAAAGTCACCAACGATCAACGTATGCGACCTGCTGAATGACATGCTCGGTAAAAGGCTGTTTAGTACTTTATTGTTATCAGAGGAGCTGTTAGGTGATCTATAAATGACCCCTATGAGAAGGCTATCTTTGCCTTTTAGAGTGAGTTCGCACCACACTGATTCACTAGCTGATTGATGCTCTGCAGATAACTTAACTTGCTGGGCCCCATAGGAGGTTCTAACCAACAGAGCTACACCTCTACTGCACACTCTCTCCACAGAGCTACACACTTGAGCATCTTTCCAGTCGGCTGGCAAGATATAAATAGCAATAGCGGTTTCAGCGTTTAGTAGGCCGTAGGCCTGTCGCCGATTCTTAATATCGCAGAACATTCACAGCATTTTGCGGTCTTGAACTCGCAACTCACTGCTACCATTCTGCTGTGCTTAACCGCCCGGCCTCCTTGCCGATTCTGACCAGAAACTGTCGCGCAGAGCTGGGATCGAACCCGTGCCTCTCTGCGCCTATCCTAGTACTCTGAAATGTAACCACTGGGCCACCCCTTCGGTCTAAGTTTTTTTTTTGAAAAAATACCGTCAATGGGCCTGGTTGGACGATTACTAACTCTTCGAGTAATTTTGGGTCGGAGCGGTCAAGTCCACATGACTTGTTGGGATTTAGAGCGATCAGGCGCTTAAAAACTTCTTCTTCTTGCATTTCAAAGCTTGTTAATTTAGAGCCCACTTGCTGTTAGAGATTCCAGCTGTTAATTTAGAGCCTCAATAGCTGGAATATGTTTCAAGTCCTCGTCTGTGAATACGCGTTAATAAAACACTGATTAACAAAGTTAGCCTTGCCCCCTCTCCTCTCTCAGAGGATATATTTCGTTGATCTACTTGCGAATCAGAAATGCCATCGTTTGTCTTACACTTCGCGCTAGCGTAAGGTGCCAGTACACGGGGATAGTACTGGCCGCCAGTTCATCCGCCTCTTGAACTGTCCACGCTACTGGCCTCATGTATAGGGGTTCAGCCGCTTCAGTAGCACGTGTCCGAGACTCGGCCGAAGGCATAAAGATGTGTTGCTTTCTTCGCTGGGCGGCTGGAGAGTGGAGAAGCGGTCAGTAGTGCTGATTGCTGGCGGGCGCGAACGACAAGATATCGGCACCTTATACTGTCCTCGTGTACAGGCTTACTTGTCGGAAAGTCACCAAGCGGCCGACGTTTGCCAGATCTACTTGCTGCCTGCACTGTCCCCGTGTACAAGCACCTGTACAAAAAGAAGGCTTTCGTTTTTTTTGCATTTTTGGCGATATTTTTTCGAGGATTTTTAATGCGGAGAAGGGAGAGGAGGAGGTTGGCAAGAATAGAGGCCGAAAGGGTGTAGGGAAAAAGCAATAATAAAATAAGAAAAACTGTATCAATAATATTTTAATAGAACACAAACAATCATTCAATGCCTAAGAGGTCCCATATATATTATGGACATATCTAATATAGAATAGAATAGAATAGAATAGAAGTGTCGGCGTTGAAGAAATAGGCCCATGGCCTGTTGCCGATTATTGAACTTTTCGTGACTTGATTCACAAGGGATCCGGCCTTTGGAACCCGATCTTTCTATAGCTGACGATTGATTGAGGTAGCTGAGGTTGATTGATTGAGGTAGGCATTTTAAGACTGAACATATGCTCCTGCATAACTTCGTCTAGTCTGTTTTTGAAGACGTTGAATGTAAATTCTTCATTGCCAGAAATGGGATATAGCAATAATAAATAAAATAAATTCCATCTTGAATGCTCTTTTTCTTGTTTTTCACCCTACCCATAACACGAATTTTTACACCCCTCTAGCCTCTGCTTTATGGTGCCTGTACACAGGGACAGTGCTGACCGCCAGTTCATCCGCCGCTTGAACTGTCCACGCTACTGTCCTCGTGTATAGGGGGGTTCAGCCGCTTCAGTGGCATGTGCCCCAGACGCGGCCGAGAGGGACAACCATGTGTTGATACTGGCGGCCTGAGAAACGGACAGTTGGGCTGATTCAGCCATGGTGAGAGTATCTGCGCCGCTGTTGTGAAGCATGTTGGGTCAAGTGAATCATGGCTTGCTTGAACGATAATGGTTCTAAGAAGAACCCAACAAGAAGAACCCAACAACAACAGAACCCAACCTCACTCGACGGCTTCAAGCGACGCACTGGCGGGCGCGAACGAGAAGATATCGGCGCCTTATACTCTCATCGTGTGCAGGCTTACTTGCCGGATAGTCACCAATCGGCCGACATTCTATCGGCGGATCTATTTGCCACCTGGGGCCGCCTGCCGAAGACCACCACTGCCCTGGATGTAATGGACCATGGATGTAATGGATGACTCCTGCCTTCCGGAACTTAGCCTTCAACACTTCAGGCCGTCCGTATCTAGTCCGTGGGTCGAACCAGCCCTCGGTTGAACGGCCAGTTGTCGAAGGACGATAAACTTTGAAACAGAACTATGCTATCTGAAACCTAACCTCAGATGCGGTGAACGTAAAATAACGTAATTAACGATGCCCGCAAGTTAGATTCGATCCGCGGCCTGGTGGTGCATGACAGGTTCTATGCAAGGCCGAAGGAAGACAAAGTCGCGTGGTTCACGGCTGATTGATGGATGTTCGGAGAGATCCAAGGCGTTCGATTTAGGGCTTATTGGTGCACAAAATTGGTGGTGCACGGCTGCGCTATCGCCACCTGCACTGTCCCCGTGTACAAACACCTTATCTGGCATGGTCTTAGGTCTTCATTTTCTCGCTTACATCCAAAATAGTGGCCCAGTGGTTAAAGTTCAGAGTACCAAGATTGGCGCAGAGAGGCGCGGGTTCGATCCCAGCTCTGTGCGCCAGTTTCTGGTCAGAATCGGCGAGGAGGCCGGGCGGTAACGCAGAATTGAAGCAGTGAGTTGCGAGTTCGAGACCGCAAAATGCTGTGAATGTTCTGCGATGTTTAGAATCGGCGACAGGCCTACGGCCTAATAAACGCTGAAACCGCTATTATTATTATTAAAATAAACATGCGATTCGTGGCAGATGGCCGTTGTAAGGCCTGACTCCTGAATTTTCTTTCTAGAGTCAAAATCACTCCCAAAAGATCTAGATGCATCTAGAGTCACTCCCAAAATCTAGATGCAGATTTTTACATCACTTCGAAAAATTAATTAAATTAATTAAAACGAAAAAACGCAATTTTTGGCAACCAAACCACTCGTAAGTCCTTCAAAACTTAAGGCGGCTTTTGTGGCATTGACCGCAATTCAGATCGTAAATGGGCGCACTGTAAATGGTTTTAGCTGCCGTGAATTTAAAATTTTTCTATTAATTTTAAATGGAGCCTTTTTGGCCTTTTTGTGAGCTGAATTATTGGCTCATTGCTCCATCTGGCAACCCTGAATTACTTCAGGTTCAGATATCAGAATCTTTTCAGTCTTGCTTGGCAGTTCCAGGTAAGAGGTTGTTGCATGTTGGAGTCCGCAGATTGAATCGAGCCTGTTAAAAAATCTGTTTTCTGCCGGCTGCAAGTAGAAAAAATCGACTGAATGGGCTGGTCCACAATTTTAACTTCAAAATTCTATTATACTGAAAAATTCGATTGAAGAATTTTATCCAAATTGATGCTTTCAAAATAATTCTATCTATAACTTTTGTTCATGTGATGAAATCTAGAACTGATGAGATATAAAACTAAAAGGATTCTGTCACAGACGTCATTGTCACTTGTGTCACAAGACCCAGTACTGGCACTCTGGCAGTAGTAGACTTTACATTGTAGAGTGGTTTTTTCATCTCAGCCTCTCAGGTGACACCGTGACTGACACAAACTGAGTGGAGTGTCTGTGAGACTGTGACTGTGTTTCTGCGTCCAGCGTCACCTTGTTGTTGTCAGCAACAACGCCAACAAGTTTTGGATTAGGCCTATGTTTAGCTAAGTTGAGTGCTAACCCAAAGTGAAAGTAAAAAATTGTGAAGGAACCACCCGTGGTACCACGGTGGTAGGTACCGTGTATGGTACAAAAATGCTTGGGCTGCCAGGTGGTGGCACTGGTGGTGCAGGATTGGTATTTCCCAGCTTGTTTCTGAAATCTCGCAGCTCCAACATGACTTATTTTTAATACATTTGGAATCTTGTGGCCTGATCATGCACTTTTGTTGACAATTGGATAGGAGGCGGGCATGGAATAATGAATATATCTTCTTGGCAAGCTGCGACTGAATTATTGGAGCCGTGGTTCTAACTTCTATGGATTTGCCAGCCGTGATTCCATTTCTCCGAGTTATGAATTCCATATCTTAGCCATTAAAAGCAATTTACAAGCTGGCAGCCACAAAATTTTTACTATTGTGCACGTGTTATCCCTAATCTCTAATTTTACCCTAAAAACAGTCTAGTACTAGTAGTACACTAACATTTGTCTTGAGTGGCAACTGAACTGATCATGTGATAATGCAGTCTGACCTGACCAGGGTCACATGCAAAGAGTGATGAAGATTTGAAGATCTTTGAAGACACATTAGCAGAAAAATTTACATCTCCGAAGATCTTCGCAATGCCATTTAATAATCTTCCTGGAGCTTTGGCAATGCAGCCAATCTTCCCAAAGCTTCAACAATGGTTTTTGCACAGCAACAGTTTCCGCAAAAGCACAACAAAAGAACAAAACACCAATGAGCTGTCTGCAGGTTGTGGCATCCAGGCCCAGCTATGTCTAGGACAAATTTACGGCCAGACTTGAGGCCAGTTTTGCAGCAGGACTCACAGCCAGTCTCCCCAAATTCAGTGAGCATGGAATATCTCACAAAGTAATGAACATAGCTTGATGAAACTTGGTACACGTATTATTAGGACCTAACAGTGATGTTTAGCTCATTCATATTTTTTAATTTCACTTTTATTCGTGAGTTATATGACAATACTTGCCAAAATTTGCAGTGAGCATGACATTTCTTCTAAACTACTTTACAGATTTACAGAAATGAATAAATTAAATAATTATTGAGTGCCATCATTGGAGTTGTCATGATATACTGTGACGACACTCAACCCTGATGCCGTCACTGATGACGTTGTTGAAGGCACTCAACCCTGATTACGACATTCAACCCAAATGATGGCACTGATGACATTGTTGAAGGCACTGAACCCTGATGACAAAACTCAACCCTGATGACAGAACTCAACCCAGAGTGATGATACATGATGACACTGATGTTGTTGAAGGCACTCAACCCTGATGATGACACTCAAACCTGATGACAACACTCAACTCTGATGACAACACTCAACCCTGATGATGGCACTAAGCCCTGATGATGGCACTCAACCCTGATGATGGCACTAAGCCCTGATGACGACACTCAACCCTGATGACGGCACTCAACCCTGATGATGACACTCAACCCTGATGATGACACTCAACCCTGATGATGACACTCAACTGTGATGACTGCACTAAACTCTGATGATGGCACTCAACCCTGATGATGGCACTCAACCCTGATGACTGCACTCAACCCTGATGACAGCACTCAACCCTGATGACGGCACTCAACCCTGATGATGGCACTCAACTCTGATGACTGCACTCAACCCTGATGACGGCACTCAACCCTGATGACAGCACTCAACCCTGATGACGGCACTAAACTCTGATGACTGCACTCAACTCTGATGATGGCACTCAACCCTGATGACAGCACTCAACCCTGATGACAGCACTCAACCCTGATGATGGCACTAAACCCTGATGACTGCACTCAACTCTGATGACGGCACTCAGCCCTGATGACGGCACTCAGCCCTGATGACGACACTCAACTCTGATGACTGCACTCAACCCTGATGACAGCACTCAACCCTGATGACGGCACTCAACCCTGATGATGGCACTCAACTCTGATGACTGCACTCAACCCTGATGACGGCACTCAACCCTGATGACAGCACAACCCTGATGGTGACACTTGACCCTGATGACAGCACTCAACCCTGATGACAGTACTCAACCCTGATGTCGACACTCAACCCTGATGACAGCACTCAACCCTGATGACAGCACTCAACCCTGATGACAGCACTCAACCCTGATGTTGACACTCAATCCTGATGACAGCACTCAATCCTGATGACAGCACTCAACCCTGATGATGGCACAATGAAAATTTTGTTAACTTTTTTTATTATTGTGTGCGGAGTGCAAACCGCAATTTTTTCAATCAAACAAAAATACATGACATTGGAGCCATGAGATTTCATACCTACTAAAATTATATGATATTAGAGCCACAATATTTCAGAAAAATAGGACTTTTCCAGTCCTGATAGGAGGTATTGAGGCAGAATTCATCTGGCAGAAATATTGTGGTTTTGGAAATGTGCGTAAACCTCTAGTTGCGGCCCTAAAGGTAGATGTGTTCCACGCTTGGGGCGGTGCTGCGGCGGGCATAGTGTCAGAGCACAGAGCAGAGACTTTTTAGAATCATCCTCAAGTGCATTTTTGAGTCCTATACGTAGACCAGTAAAGTAGTATCATCAGCTCACATGCATACCTCATATACCAGCATTATCACACATAAGATATAGAATCAAACCTCAAATATTTAGTTGAAGAGGAAAGTGAAAAAGAACAAATCCTAAAATTCTGTGGTTTGACTGTGAATTGACACTACCTATGCACCCATGAATTGAAGCTTGCCAATTTCACACACCCCTTAAGCCTTTTTCCAATTTCTTACATGGAGAATGAGAAAAATGGCCTATTTTTACAACACATCTCTTCAACTTCACTTCTTTTTGTTTGTTTGTCTGCTACAAATCTTTTAATCAATATTTAACACACTTAGAACTCCCTGTCTAATTGATCTGAAATTTTGCACACTTGTGTAAAGTAAGAGACTGTGTGAATCAATTGACCAAATGAATAATTTGAAAAATTTAAAGAAGTTTTTAAATATTGAAAAAATGTAAAACTAATTTTTTTCAAATATTCAAAAATAAGATAAGAAATTCATTATACATATGTAGAATTTACATTATACATATGTAGAATATGTATAATGAATGTATGTACAATTCATTATACATATTCTAGAGGGGTTTTAAATTACCAAATCATAGAAGCATATTGGAAAGACCAGCACATAACCAATCACAGTCTAGTATCTGGATAAGAATAGGATGAAATCTCAACTAATCTCAGCTGCGATGGGAAGGGACATGTCTCAACCCAAAAATTGAAGTAACTTTAAAGCACCCTTTTTAGAGTTTTTTAGGTCTTGTTTAGGTTTTATGTCTGTCTTTGAATTTTGACTTTTAAAGTGATTTTATTCATTTTTAGTTTAGTCGAACTGATGATGGAGCTGGACTCCGAAACGTTTTCAATATCCATATGGTGAATTTTCTTGGCGTTTTCTTTGCTTTTAAATTCCTTGTGAACTTGCGATATAAGCAGACTAATGATATAAGTACCCCATACATTAGCATGTCTGATCATGGTGGAATTCTAGGGAATGGTTGGTCAGTTAGATCCACCAGGCTGAAGCGCTGTATTTTTGTATTTCATATACCTTAATTCACAACAGCTTTTGTAGTTTCCTTCCTGATAGATTTAATCATTTATTGATATATTATTCATTCCTTCATCAATAAACAAATTGGTACCTACATGATTAAGAGAAAGGTTTCCTAATTTTTGGACAAATTTCCTGATGATTCAGATGCAGATTCTAAAGTCAATGGACAAATTTTCATATTTATATTATATTGTGGATTGGCATTTTATAATGGATTGGCAAATTTCTTGAGTTATAGAATTTTGTGAAATATTATGTAGGCAGATTATTTACCATGTCTCTTGGGTCTCATAAGATTTAATCTGCTTTTTGATGCCATTTGTACATCATCATGAAGACTTGTTCATATTAAAAGACTCAAGTAAATATAGTATAGGTATATATATATATTATAGGTATAGTATAGGTAATCACTATGTTATGAAGTTCCTCTAATAATTGACAAGCATGCATTCTCTTTTGATAAACTGTCAATGCTCATTACTTGTGTTAACATGCTATACCATGCAAATGTTAGTTGACTTACTGTTGCAACCTTAATTCTTTTTAATACCATCTGGAAACTTTGTTCCAGCTTTAATATTATGAACTGATTTATTATTCAATTAAAAGTCAGAAGGTTTAAATGGTCATAACTGTGGCTGGTTTGAAGCTCGCTGTACCCAGCTATTGAAATTACAGTGAGAGACTGGGATGTCAATTGACAAAGTTTGGAGTGACAGAAGTTGTATTCTTCCATTTATGTTGTTTCCATTAAGATACTGCATTCCCTTGGACTATGTGCATTTGCCTATGTGTCTCAGGAATCATCCCTTATCTATTGCTTTGCCAGATTGCTGCTTTTTTGCCAGCAATTCTTTTTTTCAGTTTAGATGTAGAGGTTTCTTTTGCTATATTTCTTTATTTTGGGTGCTAGATTTAGCTTTATTGTCATATTAGACATTTGTATTATTTCATTCTTTACTTTATGTAAAATTATTATTTTGGCCTCTTGTGGTATATATAAGTAGGTATATCACTTAGACTGTTTGCTTTAATTCAGTTCCCTTCCTATTAGTACTCTACATAGACTTATGCTTCTATTGCTAAATTCTGCATGTTCTTGCGATTGAACTTTTTCTTCTGCAACAAAATCCTTAGGATTTAATTCTGCATTTGCCCATAAAGAATAAGTATGTGCTTGATGCCTATGCACTTCTCTTCGCTTTGGAGGCATTTTGGCCACATGAACTTGTGCTGGAGTATCTATGCAGACCGCCATGTCAACATTGCCACCCGTCCTACCAGAAGGTGAGAAATCGAGAAACTATGACGAGATTCATATAGGTACCATGATTAAAGGATCATTATCTGAAGTAATTATTTGCAGAAATGTAAATCTTGATGAAAGTTAATAATACCTAAAACTTGTTGACCATAGACAGCACCTTGCTCCTAAATTTGAGAAACATTCATTTGGTTCAATTTTTTTCTAATGACACTCCTGGGACTTCGAGCTTCAACCCCTGTTCTTCTGGGAAGCAACTGCCCCAGCAAAATACTTTTCTATCAGATAAAAGATCGTTCCAAATTATTGTTAATTCTGAATTAACTTTCAGCCAAACAAGCTGCTATTGTACAGCACAATATATTAATTATTTACGAGCACGTAAGTTTTTCAAATACATTCACTCACAATGTTTAAGCCCTTTGCATCAAATATTTAAACTCTAAACCATAATGTTGCAAACCTTTAACTTTATATATGTTAACACCATGATCATTAGATGTTTTTTTATCAACGTAGAAAGTTAATTATAAATTGTTTCATAATAAAGAAGGCCGTTTCCGTTGCTCACGGCTAAGCTTGGATGGATCTTCTGGGAGCTCGTTGATCCCACAACCTCTTTCATAGTCTTTGCTCAATCTTAGTTTCTAACTTATTTCAAACCTCATCTATTTTTCTGTAAAATTGCATGTTTACATGAAGTTTTATTACTATGTAGCGGTCTCATTCAGGATTTTGAATTAATGTAATAAAATATTTAGAAATTTAGAATTAGATTTAAATTGTAAGAATAAGATTTTCTTTATTTATGAACGTCACCTCGATGAATACAACATCCGTAGTTAACTTAATTCCAACTTTTAGTATTTAGATTCATTTCACCGGAACCTCTTATTAGAGTAAGTACCAAGTCTTGCCTCTGTAATCGCATAGTAATTACTCTGTTAAATAGATGAACTTATTTATAATGATTATAATCTTTTTCTATGTACTTGAATTTGTGTAACTTGAGATTATCTGTTGTTCATACAGGGTTCTATACCGAGAGCAAAAAGTGTCTTTATTTGTCCCCAAATCAACGTGAGACGCTTTAACTATTTGCTGAATCTGTTTATATCCATTATCTACGGAACTGTGGTGAAAATTTGCTTTAGAAAATGATTTGTAGGCCATTGATGCAACTTACTTATTTTATTCTGCGCATTTCTCTAAAATTCTTGCAACTAAAACAGCCGTTATGAAGGCGCTGACATTGTGTTTCACGACTATGTAATGTGTTTCTTTACGATAATTATACTTTGAATAGGCATAACCTCTATAGGCTCGTATGCCAGTCAAACCATAAATGGTCTTGTAAAATATGCCGAACGCTCACACAACAAATATGGGATAAACATAGTCCGCTGCTCTCAGAATGGCTTGGCTATTGGCCTTATGGAAGTTTTTTGGTTGATGTTTTTTCCTTGGTATATATACGTCTAATTATATTTTCACGAAGGACGTCATGGTACTTTGATGACAATTTTTCGGGAGGTTTCATGGTATCTGCTTGGTTGTTTGCATAGTATTTGGATGTTTGGTTTCACGGTAATAATAAAGTATTTAAATTCTTTTCTACTATACCAAGGTACTTCTACCTACTCCTTCTCCTATGCCTTATATTGTGCCCCACCACCCATGTGCGTGAATCATTCTGCACATGCTTGTGCTATTCCTACCCGGACTAATGAATACAGTCAGCACCGGGCAATTTCAATGTTTAATGGATAAGTCATGCATTGTATGATAGTGTGCATTTGACGCTCCTCGTGAGTTCGAGCTTCATGGTCGAAGTTGCGGTCAAGTTCAACGGTCAGCAACTATCTGTACAAGGTTGCAGTGTGTATGAGGTAGCACAAAGGTTGCGGTACCTCAATGATTTTGCATGAACTTAAATTTGGTCCTTATTTATCACTGTATTATTGCTGGCATATATTTTTATCGGCCGCCATGAAGCTCCCGTAGTTTTAGACTCAACGTTTTTTTATCCCGAATAGGTTATCGGTGTATAATCTGTATATTCAAAGTAGAAATTGGACACATTACCCTCTGTTCTCTAACGTTCCGGTGCCATTGGATTTTTTCAGATAAAGAGTATAAAGTCGTCATATTTCGAAGAATTCAATGCATCAAAGTCATGCCTAAACTTGATTTGCTCACAGAGACCATACAGGCGTATGCAACGGTATCCATATCGAGCATCATTAGTTTCTGAGTGACCAGGTTGGTTCTTACTGATTATCTTAAGTTTTTATTCCTGCATGTTCCCCTTGCACACTTAAGATTTATATAATCCTTTCCGCAGTGACGAGTCAACATTCGAGTGCAAACTTATAAGCGCAGTATTAGCTAAACTTCTTATTATTCAAAAATGAATTTTTATTTACAAGTGTATTAAGCACGTGACACACTGCCTTGAACAATGCACTCACGAATGAATATGGAAGGTAACAGGTTGTGTCTTCCACGAGTTTTTGTTTCATTTCTCATGTACGCCTTTGTGTATAATTTAAGGCGTACCAACTCGTGTACTGGAAAACTACCCCAAAATCGTGTGACTCTCACAACGAGACGAGGAACTACATCACCACATAAAGGTGTTAACATCACCATTAAAGGTGTTAATATCCTTAGCGCACTCACTGGCCACTAAGGGTGTGAGGAAAGCTTTGCTCATGACCACAAACCATTATTTTGTTTCGTGTATCCTATTCATTATTGATTTCAAGTTACATCGCGTGTTTCAGTAATACTTGGGATCAGACATATAGTCTTGTGCAGCGCTGTCATACTGTTGTGTACACGTAAAGTTGTCCTCGGGAGCCCGATCACTTGCTTTGCAGCTAGCGACTCCATGGCCGTTTATAACGTGAAAAGAGCTGTTATATTAGAAATTATTAGGATTTCGGCGGGATATAGAACTGTGCGTTGTTACTGATGCTCTAAGTCTACTTACATTTCCGTTGTCATTGTTGTTCTATCGTGTCTTTTATTTCTTGAATATTTTGCATTTCACCATTGAAACCGCTTTACTTATTCTTCTAATCGTTTTTTTGGTGACATTTGGTTCGAACAAAGTTATTTGCCAAAGGCTGGAACTGGTCGGGTTTGCATGGAGAAGTAATAACATCGATAATTATTGCTTTTCGGTTACATCGTTAAACACTCGCTTCTCAATTACTTAGTTAATCGATTTTAATATTTGTGTTCAGAGCTTAGATGGAATTCACCAACTGCAAGCATGATGTTAAGAACTTCAAAAGTAAGGCGATCACCGCGTTAGGGTTTGCATATGCATAGAGCTCCTGCATTGTTGACCAGCCAACGCTCTGCTGTTGTGTTGAACTGCGCGATCAATCATAAACTGTACTTAGCTTGACAGACTCCAAAAACCTTAACCGCAACCAGTGATGTTCTGTGACAGTCGCCCAGAGATTTACTGGGTTCTGATTTTTCCTTGATAACTTCACTTCAAGTCTTGACTAAATAGTTTGAAATTGGATTCATCGTGGACGCCTGCGCAGTTGTGGTGAGCGTAACCTGATGCAGGTGCTTAGCTCAGAAATTACAGATGCTGGCCTCATGTCATCTGCCACACATGTGGTGGGAACGAACGATGTTCATTAATTTGTTCGAGTAAATTAATCTTATTACGAAAGCTGCGCGTTAATTCGGCATGTTCAGCTGCCAGCATCGTGGCCGACCGTGACGATAAAGTATAACTTCGATCGCATTATATCGCAATATAGGAGATGAATTGCAGCACTTTTACGCGAGTCGGTTGCACGATAATGACTCAGTTGTTTTTTCCAGTTGGTCGAGTTATCGGACAAGAAATATAGAACTTGTTCACGCCTCTCAAACAACGATTCTACACTTTACAAACTACCAGGACAAAGACAATTTCACGCTTTACAGACAACACCGTTACTCCCAAAATTTATGTAAATATCAACACATAAAATATTTGCTGCTATGATACTAATGCAACTACAATAATGATTCTAATAGCAATGATACTAATATGATACCACAAATTATACCATATGTACATTAACAACCGTGTCCATGTCATGACCACGTATTACAATTCTGTACTTGCACGAATAATCATGTACGTTAATGAATAACTCTGTACATCAGTGAACAATACTACCCAATGTATGTATACTGCTACTCTTGTGGCTCTTCAACAAGCGTAGATGTTATCCATGTATACGGATCAAAGAGCCGTATGCTATCTGCATGCTAATGACGCTGCTGACATTGATACCCATATCCCCTTTCTTACGCCATCCTCAAAGTACACCAATTTCCTTTACTTTTAACTCAATTTCTCTCAAGATTTTTACTCAAAAGGCTGAGATTTGTATTTTATTTTAGCTTATACAAATAAGCTCACATTATTAGGTATATCGGGAAGTAGCAGCAAACTTTCGCACAATCCTTACTCCGTACACTTGCAGAGACACAGTTAGCATGTATTCTAATATTATTAGCATACATATTACAGTAATACCTGTAACTAAAATGTGTAATAAATGATGTAGAAATTTGCTAAGCTAATAACGCAATCTTTTGCCTTGCGCAGAATGAACGCCGCCGCTCTCAAGCGTCTGTTGTCGGCGCTGGCGTACGGACTGTGCAGCTTCCTTATAGTGGTCTTCAATAAGAATGTCCTCACCACGCACAGGTGAGGCACAGCCCGCTAATGATGAGGCACAGCCCGCTAATGGTGAGGCACAGCCTGCTGATGGTGAGGCACAGCCCGCTGATGGTGAGGCACAGCCTGCTGATGGTGAGGCACAGCCCGCTGATGGTGAGGCACAGCCCGCTAATGGTGAGGCACAGCCCGCTAGTGGTGAGGCACAGCCCGCTAATGGTGAGGCACAGCCCGCTAATGGTGAGGTACAGCCCGCTGTTGGTGAGGCACAGCCCGCTAATGGTGAGACACAGCCCGCTAATGGTGAGGCACAGCCCGCTAATGGTGAGACACAGCCCGCTAATGGTGAGACACAGCCCGCTGTTGGTGAGGCACTGCCCGCTAACTGTGAGAGGTACATCCCGCTAATGGTGAGGCATGTCTGTAATAAGAACGTCCTCATCACACACAGGTGATGTACAGCAGCGTTTCTGATCTTGCTGTATATTCATCTATATTTCTTCAGTTGCGCTTGACGAACAAGCACGTTTTCACCCCCACGCTACGAGCGCACTCAGTCATTGCTTGACTGCAGTCTGGCTCCCAGGGACCTGGACTCCGCTTATTTACTTTGTCTTGAACAAACGGAGAGGCGGCACCTTTGAAACTACACTGAGCGCAATGAATTTAAGTTAATTACCTGGCAATAGCTCATAAGTGAAATCATCAGCTGCCAATTTGAAATGTATGAAGAAAGAAAATAGATTTTTAAAAATGTGACGAGGTAGCCCGATAATTTATGAGTAGTGTCAGCCATGCGAAATTTCGGACTGGCTTCTTCTCAAAAAATGTAAATTTTCTTGGAGCCACGGAGCAGTTCCATGACTTGCATGTTTGCCTCATGCGAACTGCGTGTCAATGAACCTCGAATACTCTCAGTGGCAACTAGCCGAGCTAAGCCAGAAATTTAAAATTAATCGCTTAATAACTTTACTACTGTGAATTACTGGTAAAAAATTCGTAATTCTAAACTGAGGAAGGGATTTTTTCTGCTGCTTATGAGCATTCGTACATTTCAATTTAAGGCAATAGACACACTAATATCATGTGGCTATTTATTGCGGAAGCACTCCAAGGTTACTTGATGGAAGTAGAAACCTTTTTCCTTTTGTGTGTGTCATTGGCTGTGGGCTTCCTGTAGTTATGCGTGATGATGCATTAAGATGAGATGATGCTGGTCATTGGCCGATCACATCATCTATACTGGCTGGGTGGATGACATCAGCTATGGTTCTCCCATTCTCCTCCCCGTCGCCGTGGGGCGACGCGTGGCATTTCCGAGGCGAACAAGGCCGTCTCTTGCCTGCCTTAATGAAGTAAACCGAAGTATAATGTGCCGGTTAAATATGCGTTGCCGTGCAAACATAAGGCTGCATCTGTGAGGATAAACCTCGACACGGATGATGCATGTGAGAAGGTTATTTTATATACGGACGATGCATGTGAGAAGGTTATTTATGTTTTCGACAGTAACGCCCCGTAACCCTCGCAAGGCGGGATTAGATAGCAATATTTGAGGGCAATGCGTAAAACGATGAAATGTTCCGACGAGTCATGATATGGCATTTTAATTAGAAATTTCGATGAAACTCGCATTATTGCGAGCATTTCATGATTATTATCATCATTAACTCACTTCATTGTGAACCGCATTCCTGCATCCGTGGACCACTTGTAATGTGCTGCTCGTATCGTTATGCACAGGTGTTCCCTCCATGAAAGAATCGTTTCCGTGACAGCTGCCGTGCTGGCTACATTAATGTTCAGTTTCACGTGTATGACATATACATTTTTTACTCAGGTATCC
Organism: Hyalella azteca; assembly: GCF_000764305.2. Classification (NCBI taxonomy): domain Eukaryota; kingdom Metazoa; phylum Arthropoda; class Malacostraca; order Amphipoda; family Hyalellidae; genus Hyalella; species Hyalella azteca. The sequence continues at coordinate 386,967 of NW_025940074.1, forward strand.
CCAGTAAATAAAAGATTAATTAATTATTCAGGATCGCGAGAGCTGCTTCCTGAGAGCTCGCTGTGTCAAGATGATTGTGCTATGCAAATCATCTTCGCGTTAATTGAAGAAAGAAATATGAAAATATTCTTGGAACATTAGTTCAGAATTACCAGCTTTCCTTTAAAAATAAGATCTATCTTACCATCTATCTGCTGTTCAATAATTTTTCTTCAATAATTGTTTATACGCAATAGCAGCTTGATTTCACTGCATTGACAGGACGAAATGTAGGACCTGTAGAATAAAATACTGAATTTTGTAAGACTCGAGTACCTGACCACTGAAGTCTTGCATTCCAGGCTGTAGGTACCTGGTATAACTTTTAGCCTATAAGGTTTTATTATCAACAAAGGTTTAAGCCTAAGGTTTTATTATCATCAAAGTATCATTAAAATGATAACATAATTGTCACGCAGCACGCATGTAGCGCTATTACATATTACATGCCAGTCGTGCAAATTTGTTGAAAACTATGAAGTTTTGTCTATTCTGTAACCGTTTTATATCTTGCACATTTACGGGATTATTTATGTATTTATTACTCGCATTAATGAGTGTTTTTTTAAATATAAGTTTAAATGATCTAGAAATCTCGCTCTCGCATCTTTCTACTGTGCGTGTTTACGTTCCGACAGCGGGGATCAGTCGTCGCGGGTTAGGCCTTTTACGTCAACTGCACAAAATCCATCGCCGCAGTTACATCTTGCCTATTTCTTAGCTTACCATCGATTCTTTCTTAGTAATAGTTACATTTTCAGCTTATTATTGTTTATTTTTACGGATGCTATGCTACTTTAGTGCCCATATACTATCCGCAATAAATTTGTCGTGGGCACCTGTACCATCATAAGGAAACGAACCGCGTCAGCTTTCACTGAAGCGCCAGAAGCTGGCAGGGAGAGTGAAGGTCACGGCTTGTGCCTGCACCACATACCGATCCCTCCGATGCCTTGAGGCTGGCCAGGGTCATGACAACCTTAATGGTACAATCGAACTGAGTCTTACCTTCATCATCGTCTGCCAATAACCGGTTCCCTTCACAGTATTTTCGTGCAACGAGGTGGATTGTTTGCAGTCTGGAAACCAATTGCCAAGCAATTATGTTGAAAAATTAGCCAAGCCAAATGGTCGTCAGCTATAATCAGACTCTCGAAAATGTTCACCGTAATAAGAAACGTGGTGATCGTTTAGTTTGGTCGTTGCACTTGCTATTGGTGATATAGCTTTTACAATGTGTTGCTGGGTTCGCGCAAATAAAATAAAGTGACAATTATCTGTAAGTATCGTACCTCTTGGCTGAAATACCACAATCGCCAACATCGCAAATCTATTCATGTTCTCGCAGTAAGTACTTCAACGTTTATCTCAAAATTATTAACGTGTTACTCTAAATTATCTTGCTGAAAATTTTTGGCTCTGGTTGTAAATTGTTGGAACGGTTTCCTCGGTCGCTACTGCGGCTCAGCTGTAGGCCTATGCTCGGAACTCTGGACCAGGATTTGTAACAAAAGCTGCGTGTCTTTGCGTACGTGTCTCGTCATACACAAATCTTGATGCATGTCCCTGCGTTCGCGGCGTTGTGGAGTATTTAGATAATAAATAAATAGCGGCCACCATACATACAGGAGTCAGGTGCGTCTACAATTGTTGGGCTAGCGCTGATCTAAAGGTCTTGTTGAGAGTCTGAATAATAGGATGGTTGGTACAATCAATAAGAAATAGACGTTACGCCATGGGCGATGAGTTCGACTGTGGGAACTGAGAGCAGTCTCGGAATGCCGGAATGAGACTGGATGCTCATCAGTAGTGTTAACGCCAAGTAATAATTAAACAATTTTATAGTCAATCACCATTTGTGTCGCAAAGATGACAATTCTTACTAACCTGAAATGATCAAATAAGGAAGTGACGTTCTATCCTTCTGTCCGCTGCTCTTTCATCGTGTCAATAGACCGACATCTATTGATGCTAGTCAGCTATAAATGCTGATGCTGCATCATGCCAAGTCTATACCCTGCCATTGAAACGTTGCTCGCTCTCTTCTTCCTCAATAGGGATCGGAATAAGTATCTGCACAAATGTCTAAAATTCTCTTACGCCGACTGAAAATGTATTGTTTGTGAGCGCAAAATAAGTTTGCTCCTCCTTTGTATGCATTTTTTTAGAGCGTTATAAACAGCTTTGCTCAGCAACTTAGTGTCAAGTGAAAAGCTAGAGGAATGTGATGGTCCGTATGTATTTATCGGACTCTTTAACATGTCACGTAATCGAGTGAATCGCTATTTATTTCATTTGTTCTACGGTTACCGTCTAAACCGACCTGCAATGTTACAATTAATATTCGTGCATTAATTTGTACCACGTTTTGAGTGAGATTCCACAAAAAAAACGAATCTTATGCATATTTTAATGCTTGTTCTAATGAAGTTTTTTATTCCTTCGTTGCAGTTTTCCATCGTTTCAAGTGGTGGCGCTTGGTCAGGTACGTTCGTTGAAGTGACATTTTTCTAACGTACAACGCAAACTCGCCCGATCAAATCACACAAACAGATCCATTAGCAGTCGTTTTAAACAAATTTATTTTATATTGTCACTACTGTTTTGTTTGTTTTTACAACTTTGACAAGTTTTTAATGCAAGATTAAGTACTTGTTTATATGCACTGGCAGCTGCAAGCCAACTTTCAATCCTGTCACCAGAACAGCACCATTGTCTCCCTGACAAATGGCGGCCACCGGTATTTAATATTGTCACAACATTTGTTCCTATTACTTTGACAACTTGTAAATGCGAGATTAAATACTCGTTTATATGTAGTGGCAGTTGCAAAGAACTTTCAACCCTGCATGTTGCCAAAAATGCCCCAATGTCTCCTTAACAGATGGCGGCCACCGTCATGGTGCTGTTCGCGGGCCGTCACCTGAAGATCGTCGACTTCCCTCACTACAGCCACGACGTCGTCACCAAAATTTGGCCGCTGCCGCTCATCTTCATCGGCAATCAAGTGTTCGGCCTGGGCGGCACCAAGCGCCTCAGCTTGCCCATGTTCACCGTGCTGCGGAGATTCTCTATCCTCATGACTATGATCGGGGAGAGGATCGTCCTCGGGTGAGCTGGGCCTCAAACATGTTAAAATTTAGTGCCGGAAAGGGTAGACTAATATTGTAATTTCTATATCCGTGGTCAATAATAAAGAATGAAATTTTTGATGTTAGAAAATTGTGTGTGTTGTTTTTAAGAAAGAAAAACAATTCATTGATGTTCCCCCAGCGTGAAGGCCCCTCTGTCGATCTCCCTCACCGTGTACGCCATGATCTTCGGTTCAGTCGTCGCCGCCCTGTGAGTACAGGTCTCAACATCATCTCATTAGCCACATTAAACTAATACAGCATTAGTTGGTGGGCACTTCTTTGCGTGGAGAATAAAGTATGCGGGGTCCGGTAATTGGGTTACGAGATAACTCATTTGTCGTTCGACGGGACAAATGATTTGCCACTCGGTTTTCTTTTTTCTCATTAAATAAAATATAGGATGAATGAACTGAACGTAATTGAAGTGACGACAACCCTGAGATTCAATTCAGTTAATTTTAATTTTTCTTAAGATTTTTTGGTAAGTTTACCTTTAGAGATTTCGCGCTCCTAGTGGCATGGTTCCTTAGCGCCCTATACAGAGCCAGCGGTATCGGTCGTAGCTGTGGGGTTAGCATCTTACTCAGGCAGGCTTTCTTGCATTTATCTTCTCCCTCGTCCTGGCGATGATCAACATCGCGTGTAAATGAAGTCTTGTTCAATGATCTACTTTTCTGTTGTTTAAATGCCCGTCTTCGTTGTTCAATTCAATTAAATTAAAAATGCTAATCAAATTAAATGCTAAGGCAGTTTCTTACTCACCACCTGCAGCGGACTGTTTATTAGAGACCTTTTGTCTCATTTTGTTGGTGGATAATTTGTAATTTTGTTGCCGAAATTAATAATCCGGACCTTCTACCCTGTTGGTGATGAACATTTGTGACTTTAGCGAGATATGTTCATAGCTAGTCGCTAACGTTGGCACAGACTTTCTTTGGCTTAGCCAGCGGAGGCATTGAGAAGCGTCTTGAATTTTGGCTTTAATCATCCTTCAAACACACAGTGGATCTGAAGAGAATGACGGTAAAATAAATCAAAATCTGGCTAAATATGAGGAGAAATGAACAAATAGATAAAAAAAGAACAGTAAAATAATGCCCCTCGATGAATAAATCTCAAAATTGATCACAAAATAACTTGCGTATGGGCTTGGTCCTGTATATCTGAATCCTGAATAATGAAAAATTTTCACCGATGAATTTGCTTCCCCGAAAGGTTCTAAGCGTGCAAGTTTTATTGATAAATCGACTAGAATACATAGAAACTAATACTGAAGAAAGGAAAAATAAATTCTGTTGCACAGGACAGTCACCATACCTAGCGCCCACTGTACCACATGTTTTGTAATATTTTTGTCTTAATTACCGTGGAATATTTTTTCCTCGTGCAGAAACGACATGGCTTTCGATGCTATTGGCTACACGTTTGTGTTAGCGAACGATGCGTTCACTGCCGCAAATGGCGTCTACACAAAACAAAAGCTGGACAGCAAGGAGCTGGGCAAATATGGCTTGCTTTACTACAACGCTCTCTTCATGTTCCCCTTCCTCTTTGTTCTCTGCTGCTACAATGGCGAGCTGGAACTGGTGAGTAGTACAACCACTGCATTACACGTCAAACATCATTTTTGTGTGATGGAAGAAACTGAACTGTGTTGCACGGAAACGATACCACAAACTTTGTTTGCGAAAATTATTCCTAAGAAAATGCACTCAGTTTCAAAGTTTCTCTACAATATCCATGATCTTATTGTGCGACTCTCGACTTCTTCGACTGTGAAGTATAACTTATGGATTTTTTCAGGCCTACAACTATCCGAATTGGTCGGATCCAATATTCCTGGTCCAGTTCGTGTTATCCTGCGTGATGGGCTTCATCCTGAGCTACTCAGTGATGTTGTGCACGCAGTACAACTCAGCTCTCACCACCACCATCATCGGCTGCCTCAAGAACATCATCATCACCTACCTCGGCATGATCATCGGCGGCGACTACGTCTTCTCATTCTACAATTTTATTGGACTCAACATCAGGTGAGGCTCGATCTTTATCTTCTTTTAAATAAAATAAGTTTTAACTTCATAACGTTCTTAGTTTTTTATTTATTAACAAATTAAAAGGGTTACTTAATTCTGAAACACCCTGTATTAGTAAATGCCTCAGCTTTGGGTAGTCAGATTTTTTTCAACTTCTTGGTGTAAATGTCATACGAGCGTCGTTTCCCACAGCATATCATTGCACTATGCATACATTTTCAATGTAGACCACACTATGCATACATGCATAAGGGTACCCACACAGTCAAAGCAGGTTGCCAGCGTGCTGGTTACCTGCTTAGGCTAGCGCCTGAAATGGAAATAAATAGGCCTGGCGCTGGCCTATTCGTACAGGTTTTCACTGTGAACACTTACATTATTATCCTATGTTCATTCTTGTGGCAGGTTGCCCGCGCGGGCAAACATGCTTTCACTGTGTACGTACCCTGAGACGTATGTGATTACATCATTACCATGTCCCGCAGTGTGGTAGGCAGCGTCGTCTACTCGTGGCTGACGTTCCGCGTCAAAGAACCCAAAGACCAGCCGCCGGTCCTGCAGAGTGCCCCCACCACCGTGTGATGTACGGCCCCACCACCGTGTGATGTGCAGCCCCACCACCGTGTAATATGCAGCCCAGTCACCGTGTGATGTGCGCCTCCACCACCGTGTGATGTGCGCCTCCGCCACCGTGTGATGTACGCCTCCGCCACCGTGTAATGTGCGCCTCCACCATCGTGTGATGTGCTATGTACTTTGTTCAAGTGTGTAAATAAATCGCAAAGTTGACTCGTGACAGCAATGGTGGAAAAAATGCTGGAAATGGAAACAAAATCCAGAGAAGTTAGACCAGTAGACATTGTATTGCTTATTTCTTCTGCTCACTCTTGAAACTATGAAGTATTATGAAGTGTACGTATAATTGAGCTCGTACATTAGCTGTTGTGTACAGAGATGTGAAATTATCTGACCTACGTCGTGGCAGCGTAATGTCTCGTATGCAACTACTTACTCGCCTAAGTCGAATAGGAATTACTAGCATAATCTAATGGTGTGCCTTATTATTGCTTGATATTTGTGATCACTTCTGTATCGTGTACCGCTAAGATATAGAAATCTCATGAGCTTGCCTGATGTTGAATAACTGTACAGAATTTATTTAGATAATTTTATTTAATGGAAGCAGTACGCGCTGCGTACTTAGCGTGTACTGCGTTAAATTAGAAGTATTAATTATATTTTTATATCTGAAGCTATTTTACGCAGGGCATTCAGGCGGGCTTTCCTAAATTATACACGTCAACCTACAAGCTAGCGTGTAATTCAAGGAGTCCGCACTCGCCTCCATCGTGTAATGCGTGTTGCGTGTATAGGGCTACTTACCATGTCAGAGATGCGTGTAACGTGTGCCTTGCTTTTTACCATGCCAGAGATGCTCGAGGCGGTGTTGCGTGTGCCTCGCTACTTACTAGGCCATGATTACTTCAAGCTCAGTTTCCACGGAGTGCCAAGGTCGTTTTTTTACTATGATTATAGTTTTTCTGGTCCTTCATCTCCTGTAAGGCCAGGAGATGTAGGTAATTATATTTTCTATGTATGCTTGTTTTAATAATTTCAATATATAGAAATGACCATTTATTGACACGTCTAAAGCTTTTAAAGACTTGCTGTGTGTGGTGTAAGCACTCGGGGATGCATCGTTTGTATTGCTTTGTTTGTATGTGCCTGAAATTGCCATGATTATTGTCCTGCCAATGGTCCCTGTTACCAATCATTGGTTTTTATAAAGACTAACGGTGCAATTTGTTACACTCAATATATTTGGCTTAATCTGTGCATTATTCCTTCACTCAAGTACTGTGAAAACGTTTATTTTTCATTGAATGACGGCGAAGTAGCGTTTTTTTTCTTTTTTTTTTCTTAACGATTACATTGTGAGAAAAATCCTACGAATTATTATTTCTCTATAATTTAACAATTGCGCTGCTTCGCCAAAAGTATAGTGCATCATAATGGCAATGCATTTTTCGCCCTTGCATGGGTCGTTCTGACACAGTTTGACCATTCAAAAGGGCATTTCAGTTCTACGTCCACTCGCTGCCCAGCTGTGGGTAAGAAAGTGTCAATTTAGACAATATGAGCAATTCCTTTTTGTGAGTGATGCTTGTGATTCTTCGAAGCATGAACGTTTGCGTTGCTCAATGCTCTGATATCTTTGTGCTGCCATGCCTGCTCAAGTGCAGCTATCAGCTACATCAATATAATATATGGACGGCGGCTCAAAACTAACGTGGGTTGCTTTTCATCCAAATGTAACAGGATGATGTTTGTGTCGTGAGGATCTGATCGCGACTTTTATCTTTTATTTTGTGCCAATTACCTGCAATTTAATTTACACCCTTTTCTGATGACTGTCCATTTCTATGGGCTTGCCGGCCCTGATCGCGTGCAATTCAGTTCAGATTTAAGGTGCGGTTCACTGCGAGTCTGTAAGGTCCTTAACTATGCTGACGCATCAAAATACCACTTTGCTTTTTGTGCTCGCAAGCTCTTCGTTGTAGTGAATAGCCTTAGGAGGTTAATTTGCGAGCAATTCATGCTTCAGTCGTTAATATTGTGATATTGTTAGTTTCTCTGTTCTTCTAGCTGTTTGGTGAGGTTTTCAACTGTAGATCAAGAGTCATGAGCAAGAAAGGAACCTTGGCTGCCAAGGACGACTTTCCTGCCGACTTGCGTAATACTGAAGTGGCGCTCCAGCGTGGCCTGGGACTGCTACGTTCGAAACACAAAAACTAAGAATACTATGAATTATTTACCATTTCCTTTATGGGCGTTTCTACTTTTCAACAAATATTCCGTCTATAAATACGAAATATTATCTTAACTTGTGAGGTCAGCTGCTTTCAAGGCCTGTATTTTACAGGGCTAGTTCTATTGCTGTGTTGTGCAATGCCTCAATTCTGCGGTATATATCACTCATTTCGACAATTTATTGCGTCTAGATGTACTTTAGAGAATTGAAATTAAACAATTGTGCATTTTTTACCTAATTTTATGCTTCTATTTATTTGTTTAGTTTATGAGTTAATACGTTAAATGATGTATTATATTACGGTACATCTTGCGTCAATTTATCATGGACATTTCGATATCTGCTCTTACCGTTCTGTCATAGTCCACTTACCCTGCGCTCATTTTAAATCTTAAATTAAATGTATTCAAATGATTTCTGTTGAAGATTGCTTGCCCATTCATCTTGTAAATATGCAAGTTCTGCTACGGCTGCGCTATGAACGCGTTTTTGATATTATGCAAGAATGTCTTTGCACACAGTTTTGTTCAGCAGGGAGTGTTTAAAGTAAGCGTTTTAATTTTAATTTCGTGGTGCAAGCTTACATGTACTCAACTGAATAATTAGTAATTTTACTGTGCAGGAATTTGTACTTTGCAAGTTGACGCCCATGGTGTGTGTTTCAGTGTGTCAGTTGGCGGCTTGTTACGTTCCATTTAAGGGGCTATGTCACAGGAAGGAAGCACATGTGTTACATTTCCAACCGTTCGTCGAGCCCCAGAACTTTCTTGAGGAGGCGGGCATCAATTGACGTGCAACAATTGTCTGGTTTTCTTTCAACATTGTTTGATGCCATAAAAACTTGTAGTAGTAATAATTGTTGAAGGTTCAGAAATCGCTTGACTGGTGCGTACCCGGAATTTCATTTTAATACGTTACCTATTTTATCACAGAATTTAAAAATGCATTAGACGGTTGTGACTGCATCCTTCCAAATCTTCATCTAGTTACCTTTATACTGACATGATCGATGTCTTGGTTCCTCATGGTGGCTGAAGAAAACCTTGAGTGCTATACCAGCAGCTAATGAAAACAGCTATGGCTCTTATTCCTTGATTGTGCGAAGAGCGGACATGGCACTACTAACCTTATGCTCATTCGTGTTGTTTTTCCAGCTGTTGTCCTCTAAGACTTGAGTAATGAAAGTGTCCATGAAAAGCTAATTCCGTTTTATTAAAACTACCAAAACATAACAATCCTCAAGAAGACATGAAAGAAGTTCACGTGAGTACCTATTACACCAATCAGCACAGGTACGTTACTTATCCCCAACCCACCACGACAGCTGTGCGCATTACTATGCCGACCATTGCAAAACGGAATCGATGCGTGACGATGCGTGAACTAAGGTCGCGGAAATTCATGTCTAATAACTTATAGGTTCATATGACGGCAAGACTTTCACGAAATACCTGAAGAAAAATTATGCTATTCTTCCCGTGAGGAGCCTCCTAAAAAAAATTGTATCTCGTAATATGCATCACATTTAAGCCGGTAAACACAACATTGTCATTCATACACTGAGATCACTCCTAAAAATTCATTCTTGTCCTCATAAAACAACTAAGATGGCGATAAGCGAATAACAAAGAATGCAGAAAAGTTACCTTAAACACTTCAAGCATTAGGCAAGGAGCATCACCCGAGTGAGATCCAGTATTTGATTTAAACTATCTCAACTATTGCTGCTCGTGGAGGATGGAAACGCTGGGGCTACTTCTGGGCTCTCGCCGTACATGCGTCCACGACCGAAAATGATTCTTACCGAACATCCTGCATTGGTATACACGCTGTAAAAAAGCGGCTGATGCAAGAGTTAAAATAAACCAAATTCGAATATGAGCGACCAGGCAGATATTTATGTAATACAACTCCAGACTGATTGTCCTTTTCCTACAGTTTATCCTTTCTCGAACATCACTGACTAGTATATTAATGAAACTAATAAAGCAATTACAATGAAAGGAAACCTCTCGCTACCCCAATTGACAGTCTTCCAAAGCAGGTACAACTGAACTTATTTTTTTAAATAATGACAAAACAACTTATAGGCTATTCGATGATACTGACGCGAGGCCTTGAGGCCACCTGATGGTAATGACGTGAGGCCTCGAGGCTACTTGATGATAGTGACACGAGACTACCAGATGATAATGTCGCGAGGCCATCTGATGATTATGTGAGGCTATCTGATGATAATGACGCGAGGCCTCGAGGCTACTTGATGATAATGACACGAGACCTCCTGACGATAATGTCGTGACGCCATCTGATGACAATGACGCGCGGCCTCGCGGTTACTTGATGATAATGACATGAGACCTCCTGACGAAAATGTCGTGAGGCCCTCTGATAATGAGGACAATAGGCCATCTGATGATGTTGTGAGGCCATGTGATGATAATGAAATGATGCGTGGAGGCTACCGAATGGTCTGGTTGCTACGGAGCGCCAGCGAGGTGAAGGCACACGGCGCGTAGACGGCTATGGGCGCGTCCCGGACCGGCGAATGGATCTTGATCTGACGGATGTGCGTGTCGCGGCCGTTCTGGTGGTTCGACAGCACCGCGATCTGTACCATGTACGTGTTGATGCCGGGCCGGTCCTTCAGGTCCTGTAGGAGTAGCGTGCTTGTTAGGGTAATGACGTGGTACGTTGCTACAACAAATTAATATTTTGGGAGTGGTAGGTTGGTAAATGGAGCTTATATGGATGGTGGTATGACGGTACATGAAGCTCGTATCATACAGGGAGTGGTACGTTTGTACTTTAAACTCTAATCAAATGTCCAATTGGTACGTCTGCACTACCAACGTTGTGCAATAATTTGTTACTCATGGAGGTAGCAAGTTCGTCTTTCCAACTCACCCAATATTGGAGAAGCGCATTGAAATCTGAACGTCATTCGATATTTGGGAGGTTTGTTGGTACTTGTACCTCGTTAGTAAAAACGAAGAACGTTCAAGAACTAAACGTTTTTTGAAAATGTTACAATTTTAAAATAGAAATAATCACATAAAAAGTAAAAATTCAGAACAACAGCAGAAGGAAAATAAAAGGACTGATATCGATTATAACTTCAGAGTAATATTGAATATTTCTATCTAGTTTCTCCACAACCACACATATTTTTTTATTCAATATTAACATTCTACTTAAAATCTTTCCAGCTTTATTTCATTCACACCTTCCCGTTTACGTTATTGATCCAATAGAATACGTTAATGATATCCAATATCCCCGTTTATGTTATTGATTCAATAAATTAACGCTCCTGTTGCCTTCATTTCCGGACACGCCCTATGCACTCTGGACATAGGGTCGATAGCGCAGGTCATTTTGACCCCAAAGACACCAAGAGGGTAGACCCAAAGACAACAAGACCCGAAGACAACAAGAGGGTAGACCCAAAGACAACAAGACCCGAAGAAAACAAGAGGGTAGACCCGAAGACAACAAGACTCGAAGACACCAAGAGGGTAGAGATTCACGCGCCTCACCTTAAGAGTGATGAGGAGCCAGCCCGTGGGCTCCTTCAGCTCGACCACCTCCACCTCCAGCAGGTCGTTGAAATGGCTGCCACAGCGCACCGAGATCCTGCACACGCAGCAAGCACGTACAATTCTTTTTTTTTCAGGTGCTGCGCTTATCACAAAATCTACGGCCAGAACTAGCAATATGGATCAAAAACATCCGTATATCGTCGAAAATACCAAAAATTACTTCCAGAACCCTGTTGTTCGTGAAAGACACGAGATGGTGTACATTATTCCGGTACATACTTATAGAACAAGTGCGCGAAAATTATCTGAAAGAAATCAAAGGCTTCCAACAGTTTTGTAATACAACATAAGAACTGCTAGATTATTCACGCGTAAGCCCTTTTAACTCAGGATCTTGTTTGGCCATAAGAAGAGTTCGTGACTGGTGGGCAACTTTGCCATCCGATATTACAGGCTTTTGTTGAAAAAATCCATAAACTTACTGGGCATGTAACTCTCATTCGCTTTATGTTCAGCATACACCCAGAAGCACTGGATTGTGGCTGGCAGAAAGATGATGAGTATAAGGGGAAATGGCTACAAACCTGCTGGGCGTGTAGCTCTCATCTGCCTTGTAGTTAGCATAGATCCAGACGTCTTGTATGGTGGTCTTGCGGCGGAACTGGATGTTGACGAGGTGAGGCTGAGGGCCATCACTCTGCCAGTAGCTCTCCAAGCAGTTGTCGCGCAGCTGCTGCACTCCTAGACCTGTACACACACTTGAATATTAGCAGTTTAACAAGTATACTTTCAAGAATAGATAAGCCAAAATTATCATGCAAATAACTGATATTTAAGCGCAAGGCACACAATGTTCATTACAAGACCGGTTTAAAACGCACATATATTACAAATGTTACAAGTAAAAACTACTCACCATGAGTAGTTTTTCATGAAATCACTATGAAATCATTTGTCTACAATCGTCTGAATTAATTATGCGAAATCCTTCAATGTGAAGATCAAGAAAAGAGAAATGAGCATCATTTTGCGCTGCAAATTATCCTTCCAAAAGAAATATTTTGCTTCAACTCTCAGGCCCGAGCACGGGAAAATGTCGGGATTTGGATCTTATATATAGTTTTATATGGCGATTATAAGGTTAATTAAGGTGATTTTGTAAGCAAGTTTGCCCCTGAAAAAAAAAGCTGTTATTTCTCACCAGGCTTGCAGGAGGACAGAGACCAGACTGCCTGTGAGCCGACCTCCCTCACGCGCCCCGCCCGCTCCTCCTTGCTGGGGTCGAGCTCCTCTGCCGCGGTGCCCGCCACAGTGCTACGTGCGCTCTGGTTCAGGGACATCTCCTCTTTGGTCCTCGTTAACCTTGGTGCTCTTCAACTCAAGTTAGTATCGTTATATCTTCATCAAGATTTTATATCGAAAATAAGTACCGGTACTAAATTTACCTTATTATTTTTCAAGAAGTACGTGCTCCTGAAATGCGATTCTCTTATTACATTCTGAGTTGACTGAAAAAGATTTCCGGAAATGTATATACATTTCATACGCAATAAAAATTATGACATTACAAATGTTTTCAAAAGATTCAGACAGTTTAACAAAACGAATTTTTTCGTGCATTAACCTGCTTACCATTCATATTAATGCTATTAGCACTTTTATGAATGACACTAAATTATTTTCGCAAAGGATCAGTTGCCTTCTCGCTTACCACGTCGTAAAAATGCAGTGATATTTAATGATTGCATTCAAGCTTCAATTCAGAAAAAGTGTTGGTAGATTAGTACACAAAATTAGGAAAGGCTCAGGTGGCGAGGGTTGCCACTCCCTCTGGATCTCAGCTGCACCGCTGACAGTGCACAAATCAGTGTGAACTCGTAATGCTCCGACATTTTGGGAGAGGCTTCAGGACTGCACGAGAGCTAATATTTCAATATCTATTAAATTGATGAACACACAGCTGACATGTGCATATGCAGCAGTGAGCATCCAGATCCTCCTTAACCTGCTATGCAGTGAAATAAATTCGCCATTCTGGTTCAACATAGCAAAATGAAAATTGGAAAAAAAAATGAGTCGACATTAAGGACAGGAAAAGAAAATCATATTTAATTTCAAAGTATATAGTTATCTACATTGGCTGCAATAGACAGTGTGTGGCTCGTGACACAAGTACAAAGTCTAACACAATGGCCACTTCTATAAGGACTTCCTAGCTTGTTTGAATTGTTACCGTAGAAGGAAACAATCGCCAGAGCAGCTCTATTATATAATTCTGTACAAAAATCGCGCAATAACTTAATAGACACTCTGAATACAGCAAGCTACTCTTCTATAAGGTTAAAATATCAGCATCAGCTGGCCGATGAACTCTCATGTTCACACACAAAGTTCATTTGAAACCGACATTCGCTTTAAAGATACTCTTTGTATTAATACCTTCTGTATTATTTACGTTGTTATTCATGCCAAAGAAGGAAGTATGTGCAGACGATGCTTCATCACTGAAAACTTGTTCTAAGAATTTGCAATGAGCAAACACTTTGAATGCAATGAGAAAAGAGTTTGAATGCAATACAGTTATCAATTGACATGCATTTCGAATTTGGAGCAGCAAATTACATCTTTAGACGTTGAGGGTGTACGGTGGATTGTATGGAACGCCAGGAATTTTGGGCTTCTTCTGGGTGACAGTCACAGACTTCACTTCTCTGCAGACAAAAGAAAAAGGCAATTCTCAAGTGTTTATTTTGATCATTTCAAGAAAAACTATACTCCCATTATTCTTTTATTTCAGACTTTACTTATGCTTTGAAGGAAAAAGTTTTACTATAATGTTCCAAAAATAAGATCAGCCAGAATCCCTTGAAAAACCTTCTTTCCCAGCTTCCCTTGAGGAAAAATGTTAGAAATTCGATGGCAAATAGCTACAAACCAGCCACAACAGTTGAAATTGAAGAACATAACTCACCCTTCTTGAATTTGAGGGACTTCTTCGCCAAGAAGCTTGGTCACTGAGCTTTGGGTTGTGTTGATGGCCACAACTTCATCAGGATTTACCAGTCTTCGCCCATCCCTGATTAACATCATTGTTGGGAAACTTGTTGAAAATTTACAAATTATCCTCAACAAAGTTAAAATCATTTATCTAAGCAACCCAGGTTCGAGTCCCATTCAGGAATGTTTTTTTCAGTAAGTTCAGCTCACAGCCAACATAACTATTCATACAATTCTTGCTGATAAATGAGTACCTGGCCTGATCAGGATGTTATGAGATGTAATAAAAGGTTTCTGGTGGGTCAGTGAGCCAGTGATGGACCAAGTTACCTATGGCCTTAGTGCCTTCAACATCTGATCCATACCCCATACCTCACCAAGTCGCCACTACCAGGATGGGCAATCAGAACTACAATGTAAGGATTAAGCCATCTTTAGTTAACCCTAGGGTAATATTTGCATCCGCAGTCATAATCCCGCCATCAGCCACTCTTGCTCTGGCCGCCAGCGCCATAGGTTAGTAACTTTATGGGTGCTCTTTATGAATAATCTTCACTTATCTGACATGTGATCGTTATGTTCTGTAACTTTGAACATTTAAGGGGCCATGCTGATCTCTCTTGTGTCTATTCCAGTTCCGGTTGGGGAGACTATCTGGTACACTCGAGTTAAGGGCAAGACTCCCCAGGCAGTGTTATCATTGGGCCTACAAGACGTCAGTCATCTGTGCTTCTACCGTCAGTCGTCTGTACATCTACCATCAGTCGTTTGTAACTCTAGGCAGTCGTCTGTGACTCTACCGTCAGTCGTCTGTAACTCTACCGTCAGTCGTCTGTAACTCTACCGTCAGTCGTCTGTAACTCTACCGTCAGTCGTCTATTAGTTTATAACTCTACCGTCCGTCGTCTGTGACTCGGCCGTCGGCTATCTACACTCCTCCAATATCTTCGACATTGCTTTAAGTATAAAGTCAAGTGTCCATTTTTGTCTATCAGTTTTTATCCCATAAAATTACTGTTTAACTCGTCCATTATTACCTGCCAATTCGATTGATGCCATTCAGCCTCATCGATACCCTTACATACAATACGCATGGGAAACATTCCCAATAAATGAAATCAGATGAAAAACTATACATTCACATGTATAATCAATAAATTTTTATTGTTACCTAGTGTAATAGTAGTTGGAGTGGAGCTTATGACTGCAGCCAGCAGGGAGGTTAGGTGGGGGCTGGTCATGAGCAGATTGCTGCACTGGCCACCGGTTGTTCAGCACTGGGTCACGCTGCACACGAGGAACTTGTAAACGCAAAATTCATTCTAGTCTATAAAATTAGCCTAACTGTGTTTATTATATGTATATAATGATGAAAATAGTCACGTTTTCCAGAACAGTGAATGATCAACAATTATCAGATTATTAATACAAATTCAGGCAGGATCAGCATAAAAAAAGTATCCAAGATAATTGTTTAGAATTTGTGTATTTTGTGCTTAATGATACCAAAAATGATGATGAGAAGAAGCCATTTTTCAAACGCTATATACCTATTTGATAGGATATATACCTGTAATACCTTATACACTTAATGTCTTCACTAGACACTTTGTTTACTTACACCCAGAAGAACAGCTCTCATTTTTTTAAGGAAGGGAGAGACATCCTTAGTAGGAACTCTAATTGGGCCTCTCATGTTGAATTTTTCTAGAAAATAGAGAAAATTATTTTATAATTTAATAAATTCCAAGGTTATGAATACTTAAAAAATGACATAAAAAATTTAATATGCACCTTCATTATAATATAATTGAAAATAATTGAAAAAAATCCTCCTTCTACTGAAATCAGATTGTTTCTTGTATCAAAATAATTGAAGAGGGTCAAGAAATTGCTGATAGTATGAAACTATCAATAGCTTTTATGGTCTTGACTTGTTTCATGGCTTTAAATGACAGGTAAAATATTAATAATTAAATTAGGACTGAGATTATTACTTCTGAACCTTTTGTCTATGGATAAATAAAGTTGTCAATGCTCTTCATACATAAAGGCCTGGGGCTGGGACCACATTTATATGTAAGCAAGAGCCAAAATTAATAGGATGAACTGGTATGCATAGCCTGCCCACAATTGGGTCAGGAGCTGTGTTCATTTTACTACTTTATTATACAGTAAAAATCATCACATCCTGCTCAAGTCATAGCTTGAAACCATTCTGTAAAATTGCACAGAAGCTACCTTTGAATTCAATCTGCAAAATATCAGTAGATTTTTCCAAAGACACGGGTGAAAACCTTCATTTAAAAAGAAACTGTAGGCAAAAATGCATCATTTTGAAATGAAATAAATTAGGAAAAGGTATAGGAACAAGTGAAATTGACCATAAGCGCAGGCATTTTTGTCTCATTCACGGGTTGCTTCTGCCCAATTTTCTAGAATTAGGTACATAAACAAAACAAAAAAGCCAAAATCCAGGATGGTGTAGTTTTCTGTGGATTAATCCAGCGTACACCAGGCTCTTGCACTGGAGTACACCCTGGCAAAAAAGGGAGCTAAAATCATGTAATTAGCATACACTCCCGCATACATCTGCATAAGGTACCTGCTGCAGCTACTGAAAAACCTTGTATCTGCACCAACCATCATCTGTTTCAAACCTAATGTTCTAATGTGTTTTAATGCTTTCTAGTGCAATCTACCATCAAATGGAGTAATAAGGGATGGTTTAAGCATTTTTTGTTAATAACTTCTTACCATGAAACATTTTATAAATGAGTTTGGGCTCATTTTAAAGCTCTTTGCAAGGGTTATCAAATGGCATCTCCAAAAAAATTCATATGCTATTTGGAAGGTGCCACATGCAAAATAACAGCATCCCAAATTACCCCTGGAAACAGGGTAATCCAGGACACTTGAAATAAAACTCAATTTTAAAATGTTTGAAGCATGGAAAGTGTACTTATCCATTACTAACAGTACTCTGAAGTCCTCCTCTTCCTTTGTAGACGTAGAATAAATGACTTTTTTTGTGTTTTTTTACTTGTTTTTCTATTATTGACATGATATTACCATATTGTAGGTGCTGGCCCTCATTATGGTGTTTATCACTTGCTAGTAGTCCAAGTTTAGTTATAAGGAAGTGATACTCTTTTTAAGCTTTAGCATTCAATAGAGATATAATTAAGTAGTAGAGTGAATCTTTTTAACTGGTGTTTTAATGCTGCTGGTTCAGCCAATACAGATTTGTGCATTTCCTTTAGGCTTCAGCTAGCCCTATCTCAGTCATAACTTATCAATTTATTTGCACTTATTTTTGTGTTTTCGTTATGCAATAACCCATGTTTTGTCTTTTTCTCCCTGGTGTTTTTACAGTTAGAGAATTTGCAATGTTTTGTTGTTCTAATGGCCGACTAGCATTTCTGAAGCTTTGGACAGTGGTTGACCTGGTGAGTCCTCCTGTCACCACTCGTTTGAGTTAATGATGATTGGGTTGCAACAAACATTAGTTTGGCTGATGAACATCAGAGCTTCATCTGATTAGCCTCAGTCTGATGGATATATAATATTATATACCACTTGCTTGATCGATTAACAGTTTTGGTACTTGAATTGTTTTGATAATGTTATTTAATCTTGCTTTGCATTTTAATGCTAGTCCATCAGTTAATGAGTATATTTGTTTATAATGATTGCGCTAATGAAGGTTTTTCCAAGGTTCTTCAATTTACCCTTTTTAAACAAGCTAATTTTTTTGCGTTATTTCAGGGTTCTTGGTTTGGGCAAGACACTTGAAAGTCTGTCACTTATGCACCCCACTTTTTCTTTTCTATTGTTTACGATTGTATGCTTCATTTCTTTTGTGTTTATATTTTCTTGTCAATCACGCTCCGTGTTTCATTTTCCTTCACCCCATGGCTAAACCAAACCAGAGATGAAATGTCGAGCAGAGTCAGATATGGTTGAAACCTCTCCGCCTACAATATCTCTCGTCAGACAAATGTACAAACTTCATACTTTGACTTCACAGACTGCCACCTCCCAACTGTCCCTTTCTTCCTCACCCCCCCCCCAGATCTTTCCACTGCCCCCAGGGGCACAATATTGCCCACTTTGGGAATCACTGGTCTAATCACACTCTGCAATAATGCCCTATCAACTTAATTTGTAGTCCTAAAAGGACTACGACTACAGCAAGGTGTATTGTTATTTAGTGTAAAGGTGTATTGTTATTAATGTATTGTTAATTAATTTTAATTAATTAATTGTTAATTAATTGTTAATTAACGTATTGTTAATTATTGTTATTAACGTATTGTATTGTTATTAAAGGTGTATTGTTATTAACATGTTGACTACGATTGCTTCATCTTGTACTATTATTTCATTTTTTGTACTGTTTTTAAACAGAGTTGTCAGATGGTCATTTTTTCCAGACAAATTCCGTGATTTAGTTTTTCTCAATTGCATTGTCCGGCTAAAATTCATGATAGGGGTACTTCCTAATTAAATTTTAAATACTGCAAAAAGAAAATAAAAGGAATTTTTATAGCGGAACCTACAAATAAACTAGTATATATTGAAGTTATTGGCCTTTTTGGCCATTTTTGTTCTTGGATTTGGCCGATTTTAGGCAACCTGAATTATGTACCACTACGTCCTGGAGAAATGCATTTTGTGGTACGCATATGTACCACTTCGGAGTCAACATGTTAAGTATTAGTCATGTCCATTTCACTGGTCAGGAGCTAAGCTGTAAAGTAGGGCATTTCAGCTCAAGATATTGGTGTCTTTTCAAGCTCTCCATCAGCCACCTTGACCTTACATTGGCGTCCATGGCCAATTATAAACTATGGCTTGGGCATTCATGATGCTATGGCTCTTCAGCTTGTTTGATTGATTGTATCTGTCACCCGATGCAATGAGCATATGTCTGGTGCGTCCAATGCATTGTGCATACAATCATAATGTGCATACAATCATAATGTGCATACAATCATAATGTGCATACGCCTGGCCCACCTAATGTGCATAGGTCAGGTGCGCACAAGGCAATCTATTGCATTCTAACACAATCTTTTTCATTCTAATGCAATCTCTTGCGTTCTAATGTGATCTATTGCGTTTTAATGCAATGTAACACAACTATTGCGTACTAACATGATCTATTGCATTCTTAAGTGATGTAACGCAATCTATTGCATTCTAAAGTGATGTAACACGATCTATTGCATTCTAAAGTGATGTAACGCTATCTATTGCATTCTAACACAATCTATTGCATTCTAAAGCAATCTAATGTAACCTAATGCATTCTAATTCAATCCAATGTACCCTAATTCAATTAAATGCATTCTAATACATTTTAATGAAATCTAGTGCAATCACGTAACCCTTGATGCATTCTAATATATTCTAATTCAGTCTATTCAGTTTTACTGAATTAGGTTGGCCTGAATTGGGCTGGAATGATTTGATTTGGGTTGAATTGATTTTGATTAGATTGGGTTGGGTTAAATTTAGTTAGGATGATTTGGGTTGGGTTGCATTGGGAAGGATTGAGTTGGGTAGCATTGGGAAGGATTGGGCTGATTTGAATTGGCTTCAATTGAGTTGGGTTGTAATTGCTTGGGATGAATTGCTTAAGATTGTATTGGGTTGGGCTTGGTTGAAATGGTTTGGGTTGAATTGGGCTCAGTTACATTGGGTTCAGTTACATTGGGTTGGGTTTGGTTGCATTGGGTTGGGTTCAGTTAGGTTGGGTTGAATTTGGATGGAATGAATGGAGTGAGGTTAAATTGGGTTGGCTTGGTTTGGGTTTGGTTGGATTGGGTTTGGTGACCTGGCTTTGGATTTGGTACATGCTATGGCGTGTAGTTCAGGTGGCTCGACTAATGATGTAGTCTATTTATTTGAAAAGATTCATAACAAGCTTTGTTATCCATCGTCAGTGCCATGAGGCTCACTCAAGGTAAGCACTCAAATGTACACTCTTGGCAATCAGAACTGCGCACTACAGCACATAGTTCCAGTGGTTCTGAGCATGTTTGCTTGCGTGCTCATATATACACTCTCACAACCATCAGAACTGCATGATACAGCACGTAGTTCCAGTGGCTCTGAGCGCCTATGCTTGGGTGCTCAAATATACACTCACAGCTATCAGAACTGCAAGCTACAGACCCAAGAAATGCAGGTTTGAGGTAAAAATATGGCAATTTTCTCATTTTTTACTAGGATTGATGACTCAATCTATAGAAAATTTTAAAAAATACAAAAAATAACTGGTACGTAATGGCACATCCTAAAATTTCATTTTCAAATTTTGGCTATTATAAATTGTAATTCTTAATTAGTAAGTGGAACAAAAATCCAATTTAATTTTTTTATCCAACAAAGATAAGATAGTTTGACCAGATTGACCTTAGGGTAAACGCAGTATATTCCAACATCATGGGTAATTCCAACACGACTTTTTTCCTTTATATTAAGCTTTGTCTTAGTTCCACGCATTCATTGATGGTTGAAATAGTGACGTCATACTATTGCGCACCATACTACTGCCAAAACACTAGGTCTGGGCCATCTGGCGGGAAAATGTTGAGATCCAAAGAGAGACAGTGCAAGTCACCCAGTGAGAACATCGAAAAATGTGTCAAAGTTGATAGTTGACCTTGCTCTACCAAATAGTGATTAACTGTTTGTGTAGAAAGAATATTATTGTTTGAGACTCCTAAATAAGTCTGTGAATATATTAGGAATCCTTTAAGTATACTTGTATTTGCCAATTTCAAGTGGTAAATAAATTAATAGATGATCAAGTCAAGAGATGGTTTTAGACACATAAAAACTAATTCCGACACAGCTTGGAATTAGACACACACAGCTCATTCCGAGATGTGTGCAAAAATTAAAATTTTCTTAATTAAAAGCTTAATAGCTCTTAATTAAAAGCCTAATTAAGTAGTGTTCAATATTCAATAGTGTTCTAATTACAAGCTGTGTTGTATTCCAATACAGCTCACACAGCGATGGGAATTTGAACACTAGAGTGTCAGCATTACAAATTATTAGAGTTTGAAGCTCGGCCAGAATTAATCTCACAAAATGCCAAATTTAGTCCAACACAGTGTCAGAATATATGGATTTGGTAGGTTTGCATTCTAAAGGCTTTTAAATAAATATGGCATAATTTTGTGACGTTTCATTGTTGCTGGCCCGTAGTGCGGTGTTTTGAGAGTGACGTAAAGCAAACAGAACTCGAGTTGCGTGTACGGTGTATTTTTTATAGCCATTCATTTTTTGCTACATCCTTAAAGTGTCGGAATATACCGCGTTTACCCTAGGTATGCTGGGCTTTCCAGATTTTAAGGTCATGCTTTCTAAATTGCTATGTTTATTACCCCTCAGGAATTCCACACTGGTTTGAAGCACGGCCGGAATTAGTCTCACAAAATGCCGAATTTAGTCACACACGTCAGAATATATGGAATTGGTAGGTTTGCATTCTAAAGGCTTTTACATAAATATGGCAACATTTTGTGACATTTCATTGTTGCTGGCGCGTAGTGTGGTGTTTTGAGGGTGATGTAAAGCAAACAGAACTTGAGTTGTGGATATGGCAATTTTTTCATAGCCATTCATTTTTTGCTACGTCCTTAATGTGTCGGAATATACCGCGTTTACCCTACTCAGAGCGGAAATCTAAGATTAGAGGCTCACTAAAAAAAGCGTTCTGCCTTGAAAAAAAAAAAACGTTCCAGGCAACTAGAAACAGGTTTGCGGGTCATTAGAAATCGGCCTTGGCAATCGGTATGAACGTTACGTCAGGCAACACAGAGAAGATCCCAAGAATGTTAATTGTGCGCGTCACTCACGGATAAGCAAGAGGAATCTACTGTAAGAAGAGCACACGTTGTGCTTGGTAGAAGTTACAAGGTTGCTACTGACACCAGTAGAGACTCATCACTCACAGTCACCGATGAGCAAGGGATATCTTGGGAAGGCTGCATAAGCATTGCACCTGGCATGAACATTTGTGAGGTCGTGAGTAGAGACGCGTCACTCTCCGGTGAGCCAAGGAGATCTTGAGGAGGCCTCACATCGTTGCAGAAGGTAAAGGATGTACTCTTGATTCTGAAAAAAGTTCCATTAGATCTTGCCGGTATACTCGAATGCAAAAGTCGCCTATGTACGAGTTGATTAAGAGCACTTGATGTATTAGTTCTTCAGAGTTTGACCAGTTGATTTAGAGCACACAAAATTATTTTCTTCTACAGTCATAATTAATTTACTCTTTTAATTGTTTACATTATTTCTGAAAATCATACCTGAAGCTGATTTCGAAGATACACTAGCGTCCAACTCCCAACCAGCTCAAACGAATGCAGACACAATTGCATGCAATCTATGCCTTTGTATCATATTAGTTAAACAGTTTAACATTTTTGCGCCGTACGGCGCGTCCTTATGAAGTCAACTTCTAGTCCAACTCTATGCAGTTGCAGACTCCTATTCCATCAACATGTTAAAACTAGTCCTATAAGTTGTGTTTTCTTTCATTTTAAGCAATCATCTTTAGCAAATATGGTAAACAAAGCTAAACATGAACGCTTGAATTAAATAATGACTGCCATTAGTGAGTAATGAATGGCAATAAAGACTAAGAGTCTCTCACTTTCTCCACTCTCCTTAGTCCTTACTCAAAGTAAACTAACAGCTCATCGGCAAGAACTAAATATTGCTTATACTATTTACTCTTGACAATTGACATAATGGTTGCAAATTAAATATAAAAAACATTTATTGCACTTATTCATTACATCAGCTTTCAAAATGAGGATAAACTCATCGGCAATCGGAGAAACTTATCGAAGAATAGGCAATGCACAACAACGACATCGACATGACACTTGACTTAGTTGACTGACTAGACTACCGGTAGCGTATTTGGAAAATTTAGCATTCAAACCTTTAGATTATGTGAACCTCATAATTTATACATTATTAGAACTTTAGGCAGCTCACAATATATCACGTAAAGTTTTCACTCAATAGTAGTGTTGAAGTGTATGAATAAAACCTAAGGAGTATAAAACTGAAGTGTCCACTGGTCAGCGTGGGTGGGAGCTTCATCTTCATCATAGTTACCACATCCACTTGTTCCGGTTGCATAATGAGAACGAAGTCAACTAACCAGGCTGAGCCAAAAGCTTTCCCGCCAGCTTCATTACATAGGATTGATACTACATGCAATGCATGTATAACATTTATGACCATTATTAAACCATTCTGTTGAATGTCAGTTACTAAAAATTTACAATACAGAAGAATTCAAATATTTCATTTCTTCACAGAGTATATTGATATCATATTGTTGGTATCTCTGTCACATGTCACCTTTGTTATTGTTTCAGTACAGATGGTATTCCTGAATCCTGATCGCGAGTAGTTTTCATGACTCAGCTGATTTCATCAGTGATCAGTTTTTTATTTGTCAATGAAATCATAGGCAGTTTTTCATGTATTTGTGAGTGAATGTACAAAGTGAAGATGTTATTCTTTGCAATTTTCATCAATAGTGACATAACTACATTATTGTATTAGGTGCTTGAAATAAGAAGTGTAGCATTACACATTAAATTAGCATTAGTGCGTTAACAATGTGTGCATTTGGGGCGGTCCATTCTAGCTTTCTAACGCTGATTGGATTCCAGTGACTGTGACGTTGCACACGTTCTGATGGTAATTGGATTCCTGTGACTGGCGTTGCACACGTTCTAGCGATGATTGGATTCATGTGACTGTGACGTTAGACTCGTTCAAGCGTTGATTGGATCCTTGTTACTGTGATGATGTAAGCCAGTGGTTCTCAAAGTGGGCAATACCCCCCCCCCCCCTAGGGGCGGTGGAAAGATTTTGGGGGGTGGTAAGGAAGAAGAGAGCGTTTGGGGGGCAATAGAGAGGCGGTAGTCCGAAGTTGAAGTCAGAAGTTCGAATGTTTGTTTGATGATTTGTACACAACACGTGCAGCACATCATGACTCCCAGCGATGGTTTTGTCACCCAGATGTTTTTTTAAACCTCTTCTGGATTTATGTCTCGGACAAATTAACGGCCGGACTCGTGGCCGGTCTCACGCCCAATTTTCAAATTAAATGATCAAGGAATATCTCTCAAACTAATGAACTCAACTCAATGAAACTTAGTAAATGTATTCATTAGGACCAAACAATAATGTTTAGCTTGTGAAAATTGCTTAAAATTTGCTATTGTTTGTTTTTGTCATAGTTATAGTCAGATGGGGTAAGACAGGACCGAAATCACTAACAAGCCTGTAGCATCTTTACCATGAATAACTAAAAAACCCTAAACCTATCCTAAGGTGTAGTTATGCAATGGGCTTCTAAGCTACAACTCAGACGTTTTGCATCTAACGTAGTTTTCTGTACAGATTAAAAAAAGTGAGCCCAATGGGGTAAGATGGGACCAGGCTGGGGTAAGAAAGGACCAACTGGTAATTCTCATGTTACAAGGTTTTTAACAAAAGTACAAATCTGATATTCAATATTATCCATCTAGAAACACATTATTTGATTAAACAACCCTTGTTACTGTTTTGTGTTGCGGGAAGTCAACTCTAATATCAGTCACATTGAAGTTTTTGTCACGAGAAAACTTTGTTAAGCATAGTAATAGTGGGTTGGCTTTGGTTCATTGTAGGCACTGCTAAATGCTTCATGTATATTCCATTAGTGTCATTGTCTGAAAAATTTATCAAATTGTTAATAAAAAAAAGGATAATAACTTAAGTGTCAGATGTCATGTGTTTTCTCGCTAACTGGCATTTGTGGTGCACTTCTTCAAACATAGCTCATGCCCTCTCATAGAGTTGTGGTCATAATTATTTTTCATGATTCACACAGTGATTTTTCCCCCAGCCAATCTTGCACATAGTTCTGCAGTTCACTAATGGGAATAGACATCCCTATTTTCTATTTCCCTTTGAAGCAATTTAAAATAGTGCACTAAATTTCTCTAATTAAAAAAGCTAACAAGTTATAATGAAGTTTGAGCAAAAGATAAAAATTTTGACCAAAATACTCCATGTACACAAATACTCCATGTACTCCATGTAGTGAATGCGGGACCTTGTCTACAGTGTAGACGAGCTTCCCACCTTTATTAGAGCTGATCAAAGGATCAGCAGTCATTATGGACCAAGAAACGAGTACCAGGCACAACAGAATCGGCAACAGGCTGTGGAAGCCTAACATCTGATGCCGAGATCGCTATGCTATGCTACTACACAATAATATATTAATTTAAAAACTATTTTTGAAAAACTGTAGGGTATTAGAGGACCATTTGTGGGGTAAGACAGGACTGTTTGTGGGGTAAGATTGGAACACTTGTGTGGTAAAACAGGATCATTTATTGGTCCCATCTTACCCCATGTCTGGTCCTTTTTTACCCCATTTTAGAATACATTTCAGGTAGTGATGGTAGCAGGTAGGAATGCCTAGTATGTCTAAAAAGTTGCCTATTACTTGAGGTTACCTGCCTACATCCACGAACCTGGCCAAAACATTTTTTGTCATTAAACAGAGCTTATTACCCAAACAGGGTTAACTATTTTGCGACCCTTCTTTACATAGGTTTTCTTTAAAAATTAGCCAGAAATTAATAATTTGCAGAAGAAGGTTGCCACAAACACTGAAATGACAGGCAATGATTGTTCTAACATATTTTTTTTGTCAAATTGAATTCAGTGCAATTAGAATGCACACCATGGGCTGGTCCTTTCTTACCCCATGAAGGCTGCGATCCTTTCTTACCCCATTTGATTATATGTATGGCAATATGGGCTAAAATTCAAACTGATCAAGTAATTTCTTCCAAACTGCTGAACAGATTCAAACGAAATTTTGAATTTGCAGTCCTAACTGCTTAACGGTAATGTTTAGCTTGTGAAAAATTTTTTGATTGCGCCTTCGTTCGCAAATTTTTTTTATTTCTCCTTTATTCGTGATTCAAACAGCAATATGTGTTTAAATTTGCAATAATCAAGAAATTTTTTCCAAACTGCCAAACCTTTGTTTGCCAGTTATACGGCTTTATATGGCTCTTGGTTAAACCGGCTGGTAGAAAAGCCGGTCGTTCCTCCAATATCTGTACAACTCGCGAACGAAAGCAAAATAAAAAATATTGTCACGAGCTAAACATCACCGTTGAGAGGTCAGGTATTTATATACGAAGTTTCATTGCAATTTGTTCTGTAGTTTGGAAGAAATTTCTTGATCGCCGCAAATTAAAGTGATAAATTACCAGGCGATTTGGGTCTAATATAAGGAAGTGTGAAATCAAGAATGACGGTGAAATGGAAAAAAACTCATAGACGAAGGTAAAATAAAAAGAAATTTATGAGCTAAAAATCACCGTTTGGTAGTTAGAAATGTATATTCAAAATTTCATTCCAATCTGTTCAATAATTTGGAAGAAATTCTTCAATTACTGTGAATTTTGGCCTGTTTCGCAACATACACAAAACTCACGAATGAAAGTGACATTTAAAAAAAATTACAAGCGTAATAACACTGTTAGGTTCTGATGAGTGATGAATACATGTTCCAAGTTTCATAGAGCTTCTTTAGCCTTTGTTCATTAGTTTGGGAGATACTACTTGACAATTGAATTTTGGAGATTGTTTGTGAGACCGGCCACAAGTCCGGCCGTAAATTCGCCCGAGACGTCCTACGTTTCTATTGCTGAAACAGTTAAAACGGCTGAAAAACATATTGGTTCACTAAATGGGGTTCTATTTTTGAAATACACATTTGTGTTTAACCTTTCTCTTTTAAAATTGCAGCGTACTAAACTTCAAGAAAGAGGCGTATGTCTGTGGGGGCCCGGGGGCGCTAGAAATTCACTAGGGAGCCAAAGAGGGCGCCAGCCTGAAGAAGTTTGGGAACCACTGATGTAGCTAAGCTCTGTTTTTTCCAATGAAACAACTGTGGCAGCTTGCAGAAACTTGTCACTTGTCAGTGATGATGATGGACTGAAAGTGGAGGTGTGCTGGCCATTCCAGATTTTTAGGTCATGCTTTCCGTTTTGCTATGTTCACCAGTTAATATATTACCCCTCTGGAATTCCACACTGCCAGCTGGCAGCTGAGAGCCTGAGGCTGAGCTTCAAACTTCAAAGATAGTCTCGTCACTCGTTTGCCCAACTTGAACTTGTCACAGATCTGCTTGACAATGGCCACATTGGGCTCTCACTATGTTGTTGTTTATTGAGGATGTGGGGTTGTCCCCCATGTCCCTCACGGCTCAATGGGCTCTCAAGTCTCACTATCCAACAAATCAGGTCTTTGAGCTGAAGAGTCAAAACTTTCCATCTCAACGGAAGACTCAAAACTCAATCTGGCTATGACTGGCAGTCTGGCACTGGCAATAAGCTTGCATTTATTTCCCTCATAACTGAAAACTAACTCTCCTCCAACTGAGGCTCCAACTCCAAGCATATCTACATCTGATTGTATTGATTTACCAGTGCCAACTCCTACAGACATCTACAGTGCTCCTGCTCCTTAATCATGTCTCCCACTTGAGTTCCCTTCAGATTCAGTCCTTCGGCCACTTCACTATCAAATACGTCTGCTAACTACATAAGACCCGATGAATTAGAATCCATGTTCTTATCCTACCCCGCGTATTTCTTATGAAGTTAAACAAATAATCTTATTTTCCAAAAAATAAATTTTTAATACTATTTACAATGATTTATACTCACGATATCCTTATATGAAATTATTTCACGCAACGAAACACACCATACGTCTTACCACTTTGACGGTTCTCCTTTGCCCTATTCTTTCATTAATTCGTGGCGTCGCCGCACGGGCGACATTCAAAAATAGAACTCATTGGCCTGGATTTCATAAAGGTAGATTTTAATGATAGATTTTGCGGGTCGTATTGTGGTCACTGAATACGCAAAAAATTTTGAGCCGTAACTTAGCAATTAGCAGCGGGCGTTATTTTTCGCCGAAGTTTGAGTACTATTTACACATTTTCTTGAAGGTAGAGTGGAAATTAGGCAGTTTACCTTAATATTTTACTATAAGCTTTAAGAAACTGGCGCTGAATGGCATAGGCTTAACTTAATTATCGGTTACAAATGACGACCTTGCCTTTGCCTTATCATCGTGCAGCAACTCGTGCTGTTGATGTTGCTTCGCTCATTGATGTGATGTTCTAGCTTCTCTGCAATGTTGTTCGACGCCTCTACCAGGATTCTGGGATTAAGTCGTTTTGATCTCTTGAAAAGTACAATCAGGAAGTCGCCGCTGCTGATACATGAAGTCGCCGCGGCTGATACTTGATGTAGCTTTTCGTGATATTTGTTCTCTGTTCTTCCTCTCATTTCCAGCACTGGAACATTGTAGTTCACTTGACTTCTATAGCATGCGCTGGTGTATCTTCTATTAGATAATGTTCTCCTTTCTTCCCTATCAGCTCTTGATACACTTTCAGAAGAAGACATTTTCGCTGCACTTCACTTCAGTTCACTTCCCTGCCAATTTTAATTTATTACGCACTCGGGCGCCACTGTCAGATCTGGAGTATCTGTCTGATCTACTAATCAATAGTAGAAAAACCTGAGGGGTTTTGGTTCGTTTGATTAATATCCGAATAACATATTAAATATTCATTGGCCAGGGAAGGATAATAACAAGTCGTGTATCTAAGCGTAAATATTCGAGGTTTACAGGATACATTAGGTAGACGTTACAGGATACAGTAGATAGAGTTTTACGACACTGCGTGTTGGTATGAGTGCCGGGACGGTGTTAGCGCGTCTAGAGTTAACTGCATGACTGCAGCTGAAGGCTGTCTGCCTAAGACTCTTCTAAGACTAAAAGACTGACTGGCAGTCGGCTCACCAACTAATATACTCGGTGACCCGCGAATAGTGACATCACAGAAGGTGACGTAAGGGTCACTAATGACATCACGACCTGGCAGTTCTCGTGCCGAGTACTTCTCGTGTTGTTGGGGCTTATAACCTCTGCACTCGAGTATATATGACAACGTCCTGGAACAGCTTCTGTGGTACCGTTCTTGCCTCTTGTGTCGTGGAAGTTAACACCTTCCACGCTCGAGAGTAATGGGAATTTTGCTGTGCATTAGGGCTAGAACCCCTAGTCTCTGCGGTTCGTTGTCGGCATCTCGGTGCGGTTAGTACCCGTACCATTTGCTGTCCGTTTTTTGTGATTTAGCAGTGTATTAGGGCTAAAACCCCTAGTCTCTGCGGTTCGTTGTCGGCATCTCAGTGCGGTTAGTTCCCGTACCATTTGCTGTCCGTTTTTGTGATTTGGCAGTGTATTAGGGGATTAGGGGCTAGAACCCGTAGTCTCTGAGGTTCGTTGTTGGCATCTCGGCGCGGTTAGTTTCCGTACCATTTGCTGTCCGTTTTTCTTCGTTGCAGTGTATTAGAGCTAGAACCCCTAGTCTCTGCGGCTAGTCTTTGGAATCTCGGTGCGGCTAGTTTCCGTACCATTTGTAGTCCGTTTTATTGATTCGTTGCGGTGCATTAGGGCTAGAACCCCTAGTCTCTGCGGCTGATTGTTATCTCGGTGAGGCTAGTTCCTCTACCATTTGCTGTCCGTTTGTGTGATTCTTGCGGTGCATTAGGGCTAGAACCCCTAGTCTCTGCGGCAGGTTGTTAGCATTTCGGTCCGGCTAGTTCCCGTATCATTTGCTATCCATTTTGTTATTCTCACTGTGTATTAGGGCTCATGCTGTGTGGTTTCTCGGCTGTTTGTACTCCTGAAGTTTCAAGCCTTTTTCCGTGATCTTTTGGACTAAAACGAATGATAAATTGTGCACCTCGTATGAAGAAACTTGTAATTTGCCTAAAAATTGCCAGTATACTACGAAAAGTTCGTTGTGTTCATTCCTCCTCTCTCCAACGCAAGGGAATTTAGAGCCGGACAAAAGAGCGACGCTTTAGCCCTTGTGTTTAGGATCAGTACAAAAGTCTACACCAAGTCGGCATGCTACCCATAAATATTTCAACTTCGCGGCGGTGTTTCCGGTTACACACACTAGACTTTTCAATCATTACTTTTTCTCTTTGTAACCATGTCTTCTCATACTGTAATCGTGCTGTTCATTGTTCTTCCCGAGGTGAAGTACTGTAAACTTGTCAGCATTGAACCGCAGCTGCCACGTATCAGCCCAGTTAACTAAACTGCCAAGATCATATTGCAATTGCGCTTTATTTGACGCATCTTTCATCGTATTATAAACTTTTGTGTCGTCGGCATACATGGAGCACACGCTGGACACTACTTCCGGCTGATCATTTATAAAAGCAACGAACAAAATAGGCCCAAGAACGCTTTCTTGTGGCACGCCGCTGCGCACTGATGCCCAGTCTGGCACGGTTCCGTTAATACTGACACGTTATCGTCTACCTACTAGAAAGTCTGATCCATTGGAGTACGTTTTCCTCAATTCTCAAAGACTTCACTTTACGTAACAGCCGCTCATGCGGAACACTGTCAAATGCTCTGGCAAAATCGAGGTACAATGCATCCACTGGCTCCCTTTCGTCCAGAAGGAGAGTCCAATCGTTCAACGTAGACAATAAGTTCGTAGTGCAGGATCTATAGGCAATAAAGCCATTTTGAAAATTTGATAGGAGATGGTGAACAGTTAAGTGATCGATAATCCTATCCCTCCACAGATTCCATTTCCTTACAAACAATAGGGTAACATGGGGCAGCGTGCCCACTGCGGGTCATGGGCCCATATAGCGGGTTTCTCGCTAAGTATGGCAGATTTTGGTCCGTGTTCTCTACCGCCGGTCGACAGTTTCACTGGGATGAAGTGTACGGATTTACGTTTTGCTAAGTGTTTGCGTTATTAAGATATTTGTGGATAACTGTTTCAGCCCAGATAAAGGTTTTTTTTACTGCAAAATAAAACTGTTATCGATTACTGTAGATGAAGCTTTTGAAATTACTGTGAATTATATTTTGAAAGTAATATCTATAGGGATACTTTTGAGATCAAGTTTAGACTATTCGCTTTTAAAATAAAATGTTGACACGATATAAATTGAAAGGATACCTAGTGGGGGCAACGGGCCCACGCATGTCACGGGGCAAAGCGCCCATGGGGAAGTCTTGTGTTATACATCATTAGATTTGTCTCAATGACCTTTTCAAAACTATGACTAGCTTTTGAATTAACAAGCACACTCCATATTGCATGATTTTTCGATTTGCCGCCTCAAGGCAGAAGGTTTAGTTTATAGTTATGCGTAATTATGACCCCCTTATCGAGTTATTGACTCTCGCCTTGCCAAAAATTGATTTCAGTCAACACCAATAAGCCAAGAGTTGATGAGTTTTTATGGTGTTAGCTGAAATCACGATTAGGTACGAATTCACTGCACATAATATCTAGATTATGGGCAAAACTGGAACGAAGTTTTTTTCTGATCAACTATATATTTTTTCTAGTCATGAATATATTTTTTCATGTCAGGACGAATTTTTAATCGCAAGGATATATTTTCCAAGTCAAGGATATATATTTTTATGTCAATGAAATATTTTTCCTCACGTCAGTGATAGATTTTTTTAAGCCAATTGTATTTTTTTCATGTTAAGGATATGATTTTTTGAGTTGTTAATGAATGAATGAATGTCACATTTTTTAATACATTTTTTCTTATTTTTAACTGTAAAGTGTTGTTTTATCATTTTTGAACGAAAATTATGCAATTGCGGTAAAGGGACCAAGTGTGGGCGCCTTGCCCCAAGCCCATGGGCCCTTTGCCCCAGGGGTAGGGCAATGGGGCCATTTTGACACTTTTTACAAAATAGTGTTTCATTAAAAATTGAATAACTCTATAGGCGCCTCATTCACATCATACATTCCTCATTAGTTGCACATTTAAATAAAATAAAGAGCCCCTCGTATCAATTAAAACTTCATCAAAAATTTAGTTTAAAAAGGGGGGGGGGGCGCGCTGCCCCATGTTGCCCTACTAGTCAGACTGACAGGGCGATATATACCGGGCAACTTTTGTCACCTTTTTGAACAATGGTGTTACTTGAGCTTCTTTCCAATCGGACGGCAATGTCAATGTTCCTTCGTTCAAGGTTTTTTTTACACAATAGAATACTGTCAATGGGCCGGCCAGAACGGTTGCTAATTCTTTGAGCAAGCTGGGATGGAAGCCATCTGGTCCACATGACTTGTTGGGATTTAGAGCTACCAGGCGCTTGAGAACCTCTTCTTCGTGTATTTCAAAACCTGCATGTTAACTTCGAGCCTACTGGGCGCTCCTCAATATCTGGAATATTGTTCAAGTCCTCATCTGTTAAACACACTGCTGAAGAACAGGATTAAAAATGTTAGCCGTGCCCTCATCAGAGGAAAACTTTCGTTGGTCTACTTTCAAGTCAGATATACCGTCGTTTGTCTTGCACTTCGAACTAGCGTACAAAAAAGAAGGCTTTCGGATTATTTTTTGCATTTTTAGCAATATTTTTTTCGAAGTTTTTCACTGCAGTGCAACAGACTTCTTTAGCTTGATTTCGAGCTCTTGCATACAGGTTATAATCAGAATCGCTGCGAGTTCGTAAATAACGCTTGTAGGCTTCTTTCTTGGTCTTTAGCTGAACTTTAACTGTACAGTTCATCCACTGGGACTTTTTGACTCCTCCAAGCGTAATCCTAGGTACACAGGTATCAACTGCTGACATAACCGTGTCTTTGAAAAAATGACCAGTGGATCATGTAACATACAGTGGAAATAATTGCACGCGTATTATTATAATAATTACAATATACGTATTGTTTTTTTCCATAACTATCCATAATAGCATTGACATTTTTGTAGTTAAGTTTGAATGTAATGAGGACATCGTCACTGCAAGGAATCAAAGCACGCAAATAACTTTTCTATTGAAAATTTTTTTAAATAGCAAGAAACTATAGTAGAAAATGCTAAATTCTTTCATTGGTACCGGTACGGTTCTTCAAATTGGAAAAAGGGCAGTTATTGTCATCAAAATTTGCACAAACAATTTATGCTAAATTTATGTAGGGCAACATGGGGCAGCGCGCCCCCCTCCCCCTTTTTTACACTAAATTTTTGATGAAGTTTTAATTGATACGAGGCGGTTCTTTGTTTTGTTTAAAGGTGCAACTAATGAGGAATGTATGATGTGAATGAGGCGCCTATAGAGTTATTCAATTTTTAATGAAACACTATTTTGTAAAAAGTGTCAAAATGGCCCCATTGCCCCACCCCTGGGGCAAAGGGCCCATGGGCTTGGTGCAAGGCGCCCACCCTTGGTCCCCTTACCGCAATTGCATAATTTTCGTTCAAAAATGATAAAACAACACTTTACAGTTAAAAATAAGAAAAAATGTATTAAAAAATGTGACATTCATTCATTTATTAACAACTCAAAAAATCATATCCTTAACATGAAAAAAATACCCTTGGCTTAAAAAAATCTATCACTGACGTGAAGAAAAATATTTCATTGACATAAAAATATATATCCTTGACTTGGAAAATATATCCTTGCGATTAAAAATTCGTCCTGACATGAAAAAATGTANCTGCGAATGATACAGCAAGTTTGGCTGCGAAGGATACAGCAAGTTTGGTTGCGAAGGATACAGCAAGTTTGGTTGCAAAGGGCACATCAAGTTTGGTTGCAAAGGGTACATCAAGTTTGGCTGCGAAGGATACAGCAAGTTTGGTTGCCATGGATACAGCAAGTTTGGTTGCGAAGGGTACAGCATGAACATTTTCTCTCAATTAGTTCGATCTAAAAATGCACTTATCTTATACCCTCATTTGCTGGTGCGACGAAATTTTTCTAAGTATATACATTCAAAATATGTAAAATAAAAAATTTTAATCAACGTTTCGGATGATTTGCAGCCTTTTATTTTTGTGAACCTGGTCCGGCGGACCCATGAAATTTTTACCTCATCAAAATTCCCCCTAAAACGTCAGCACCTTGGAATAGTCTTCATCTAATCATGTAGAAGTTTTGAAGCGATTTTGTCGCGCGGAAATGAAATAAGTGGGACATTAAACAGCCAGGGTTGCCTTCTACTTGCACATCATGATTGGTGAAGAGCCATATTTATATTGGCGGCCTCTCCGTTCAGACGATGACGAAATAAACGATCAGACGATGGCCGGGAGAAGCCTTCTCTACAGCAAGTCCTATTTGATTCAAGTGAGTAAATTTCTACATATCCCCTATTTTTTATGTCAATTTATCCCAAGTTTGCCATTTGAAACTTTTTTTCACGTTCTCAATTCTCATTATATAACAACATTGCACATGTTTCTATTTGCCGGCTGATAATTTCAATAAATCTTTTTGGATTTTTGTTGGACGCTAGACAATATACTAATAAGGACAATAGCTTCAGATATTGTTAAGAATACACACCCCTAGGGCCCAGTAACAGTAACGTCTGGGCACAGGGCACGGTCTGACTCTGACTCTGGAGTGCTTTTTCTTAACAAGCTTAATTCACTCCCTGAGGACCCTGACCAACACGAGGGGACAGTCTTGGACATATCTTTGAATCTGCTTTGTGCCCCTGTCCACAATTGGCACACTTTACCTCACTACTATTGCAGCTACTCACATGGTGAGGGGTGAGGTCCAGCACAAACCAGACAACGTTCTGGAACACGACACCCCTGAGCTGAATGCCCCGGAAGTTGACAGCGGAAGCACTGGAGCGCAGGGAAAACATAGGCACGGACTCAGTAGCGGATGGGTGCAAACTTAATATGTGTAAGGATTTACACAGTCGAGTTTCCATTCAAAGGTTTATTTAATCAATTCAGAACAATTAAAATTGGCTGGAAGCAGCAACGGCGCTTTCAGTAATAGCCACGATGCTTCATAAGGTTTTCATTCATTCATTTATCCTCCTGGTAACAGGAACGATGAAGTAGAGTTCAGTAAGCAATGGCAATGAAAATAAAAATATATTGGCTTGTTCCGAGCGTGGCAAAGTTTAAAGGGCTTCAGGTGTGGTCTCCTAGGCGCTGCGACGTAGCCGTGACGCCAGACAACGATGACGTTACGTATAAGAAATAACGTAGCACGGAGGAAAGGCTCATCGACAGCACTGGACCCGAAACTTGAGGAATGTAGATACTAGAAAGGAATAAGCATAATCTTGGTCAGGTTCATGCAGGATCTGACAGTAAAATTAACTATCAGCAATTTCAGCAATTTCAGCAACAAAGAACAAATTAAATTAAGATCTCAACTGACCTGAGGTTTTTAATGCCCAGTGTTACGACTACATGCAAGTAGAATGAATGAAGAGTTTTATTTGAGAAATTTAGAGGAAATCAGTCAGAGGAGTAGGAAGTTGGACGGAAAAAGACAGCAAGAATAGCTAAAGGTTTCACTGCGTGTTGAAAGAAGATGAAAGACTTAAATTAGGATTGCACATTCCGAAACAGTATAGCCAAATGCCATCGTGAGTTGCACGAACCCTCTTCTCGCATAATAGAACTATCGATATTTAATAAACTTTGATTATACTTTGAAATAATTTAAAATATTTGCTGGAATTTGCTATATATGTATATTTATCATACCATATATTTAATAACTTTGATATACATTTGAGATAAACTTAAAATTTGCTATAGATATGAAATATATTAGATATTATTCTGATATAAATTTGTTTAAAATGATACACTTAAAATACGTGTCCAACTTCCCACAGGAGCAAAAATAAGCATAGGTAGTGCAAACGGAATCTGTTGGAAAATAAATAATGGAATCTGTTGTGAGGGATAGGATTATCGATCACTTGACTGCTCAAAAACTCATATCAGATTGTCAACATGGTTTTATTGCCGGCAGATCCTGCACCACTAACTTATTATCTACGTTGAACGATTGGACTCGCCTGCTGGACGAAAGGGATTTCATGTGCACACAGTTGCTGGGACTTCTGCACGGACTAAATTCCTGGGCAAACGTGGGATACTGGGACTTCTGGAACAGCCAAATCCCCCTGCAGACGTGGAGCTACATGGATGCGTCTCCAAAGCTCCAATAAGCATCAAACAAACAAACAAACTTTTTACCAGTTTTCGAACCACACGCAAGCGAGTTAAAGGAAGTGCAGCTGTCCGGGTGTCCGCAGCTTCTGACAAGCTCAGTGTAAGAGTATCAATTGTCACTTCAGTGGAAGGTGTAAGGTGGTAAATTTTTCGATATATTTCCTTTTGTTAACATGATAATATATTACCTATACAGAATTCCATACTGCGTTGGGAACTTGGGAGAGTCTAAAAAACTCTCTGCTTTGCCACTATGGTGTCTGGTGTCAGAATATGGTGTGTTTACCCAGTACCCTAGTAGGCAGTCACAGGTATCGGCCACAGCTGCACGCTTGGCTCTATTGCTAGAGAATAGAGATACTCTGACTTGACCCATCAGTTTCACGGTCCCTGCGCTTGCGTCTACCCGCAACAGCAACAGGAGTGGCCTCAATGATGCTATCTGGATCAGAGTCCTCAATAACAAAACCACCATCAATAGCAATTTCCTCCTCCATCATTGCAGCACACTCAGCTAACTCACTCACCTCCACAGTAGCAGTACTAGAGGTAGAGGCTGCTAAGCCAGAGCCTGCTGCTGGTGCTGGGGGACCAAACCCAGACCCAGCAAGACAGCCTGTATCTCCCATGCAAGACAATGATCAAGACGGAGGACGATTTCTTGTGATGACGAATATACCTTACAGTCTTACACAGAAATGGAGTGGACAAACAAACAAAAAAAAAACAATGCGGACTGGCAAACCTCTGAGGGAGAAAGCCAGTTGGGTTAAAGCAGAAACAAATCAAATAATAAAGGTTATGAATACTTATAAGAATCTGAATCAATAATTTACCGGTTACTTTACTTTAGGGATCGCAATTCACACACGTGCTTTCACAACGAACGCAACTGACTTTCTCCTTGTAGTGATGATGATGGACTGAAAGTGGAGGTGTGCTGGCCGTTCCAGATTTTTAGGTCATGCTTTCCGTTTTGCTATGTTCACCAGTTAATATATTACCCCTCTGGAATTCCACACTGCAGTGAGGCTGAGTGAGTGAGCCTGAGCTTCAAAGATAGTCTCGTCACTCGTTTGCCCAACTTGAACTTGTCCCAGATCTGCTTGACAATGGCCAATTGGGCTGAGGGCTCTCACTATCCAACAAATCAGGTCTTTGAGCCGAAGAGTCAAAACTTTCCATCTCAACTGAAGACTCAATCTGGCTATGACTGGCACTGGCTTTTATTTGCCAGTTTGGTTTATTTATTAGCTTGCCTTTATTTCCCTCATAACTGAAAACTAACTCTCCTCCAACTGAGGCTCCAACTCCAAGCATATCTACATCTGATTGTATTGATTTACCAGTGCCAACTCCTACAGACATCTACAGTGCTCCTGCTCCTTAATCATGTCTCCCACTTGAGTTCCCTTCAGATTCAGTCCTTCGGCCACTTCACTATCAAATACGTCTGCTAACTACATAAGACCCGATGAATTAGAATCCATGTTCTTATCCTACCCCGCGTATTTCTTATGAAGTTAAACAAATAATCTTATTTTCCAAAAAATAAATTTTTAATACTATTTACAATGATTTATACTCACGATATCCTTATATGAAATTATTTCACGCAACGAAACACACCATACGTCGTACCACTTTGACGGTTCTCCTTTGCCCTATTCTTTCATTAATTCGTGGCGTCGCCGCACGGGCGACATTCAAAAATAGAACTCATTGGCCTGGATTTCATAAAGGTAGATTTTAATGATAGATTTTGCGGGTCGTATTGTGGTCACTGAATACGCAAAAAATTTTGAGCCGTAACTTAGCAATTAGCAGCGGGCGTTATTTTTCGCCGAAGTTTGAGTACTATTTACACATTTTCTTGAAGGTAGAGTGGAAATTAGGCAGTTTACATTAATATTTTACTATAAGCTTTAAGAAACTGGCGCTGAATGGCATAGGCTTAACTTAATTATCGGTTACAAATGACGACCTTGCCTTTGCCTTATCATCGTGCAGCAAACCTCCAGTCTCGTCATATTCCTTCTGCGCGTATATAGTCCAATCATAGCTACTCCCTGGCTCTCCCGCAGATTAGGTCCTAACCCCTGCTATCATTAGTCCATTTTACATACGTTCATAAGAAAATATTTCTATTTATAAAATTGCAGGCTATTCTATCTTGAAGTTTCCTACCTCTACATTTATTGTTGTGTTCACTTATTCGTCCGCTCTAAATCGTCCGAATCTCTATTTGTGCCTGGATAAATGACAGTAAACCAACTATTCTATCACCACGTAGGGCTGAATTTTCATGAACTCGCCGGCTTGCCTTTTCATTATCTTCCTGATATTTTTTCTTCCCTTCCTACTGATATATATGTTGTGACAAAAATTTGTGATTAATCTTCTGTTACCAAGCATATATAAGGAAAATCTCACAAATTATTGACGAAATTTATTTTGATTTGCAAAATTAACAGCTAAATTTTTTACTCC
Organism: Hyalella azteca; assembly: GCF_000764305.2. NCBI lineage: Eukaryota > Metazoa > Arthropoda > Malacostraca > Amphipoda > Hyalellidae > Hyalella > Hyalella azteca. The sequence continues at coordinate 426,171 of NW_025940074.1, forward strand.
TTAATGGGAAATATATGTCAACTGATAAACAACGAGACAGTTTTACATCAGTAAATCGACTTGACATTACATTTTTTCATGGGTAGCTATTATATTTTGAACTTGACATAAAAACCGACCACTTACTCACCGTGCAAATAGTTTTCAAATTGCCCAAGATTATGTACAAATAATTACATATACAATTACCAACTGATTGTTCAACTTATTTCAAAAAACAGTTTACATGTAAATGTTATACGTTAATCTTACAGTCAAGGTAATGAAATAGATTATAGAACATACGTTGTTTACAATTTGTGGCATAGGCTATGGGCCTATTTCTTCAACGCCGACAATTCTATTCTATTCTAAAAAGTCTGTACCCGGAAATTTTTGAAGGAATTTTTGTCTACGCGAAGTGCGAGAATATAATAAATATATAATTCGTAATAGGTGGTTGCTTAAATTTCTACCAGACTTTCTGAGGTTAGGGAGAATAAATCTAGATTTTGGGGCAAGATTTTGTTCCATCGATTTCTTGGAGCGCAGCCGTTGACAATTTTCATCAAATTGCGAGGATTTGAGAAGTGAAGAGACGAGACACAATTCATTAATAACGATCTAATACCGACAATTTGATAAAATTTTGTCCCGAAGTCGTACATGCTCTCCAGTCAGACAGGGTTTCAATACCCCATTTGCCTTTATATGTTACTTAAAGCGTTTATATTAAGGTGACGCAACGAATTGAATCGACTATTACCCTTCATAGATATTATATGATAACGAACATGCCTTATCGCAGCTGGTTAACTCCTTTTCACGCTTAATTCCTTCTGCATTTATTTGATTCACAGAAATTCTTTTGCTCTCTCACAGATTATTTCATAACCCTAGCCACCATTATTCACATTTATAACCCCAGTCACCATTATTCGCATTCATAATTAATTTGTATCACTTTCAAATAATTGTATCACAATTATTTTGTCAAAGGACTTTATTCAGTCCAGCAGCTATTTCAATCAATCGGTAGTTATGGAAAGATCGGGTTCCAAAGGCCGGATCCCTTGTGAATCAAGTCACGAAAAATTCAAGAATCGGCAACAGGCCATAGGCCTATTTCTTCAGTGTCGACACTTCTTCTATTCTATTCTATTCTTTTGNTAGTAGCTACTTCAAACTATCGCCAGTCATGAAAAGATCCGGGCAAATAACACGATATTAGATCTTCTATGAACAAGGCACGAAAAGGAAAAGAATCGGCGACAGGCCACATCAGGCCTACACTTCAGCGCCGACATCACTATGTTATGTTATGTTAAGATCGGGTTCCAAAGGCCGGATCCCCTGTGAATCAAGTCACGAAAAATTCATGAATCGGCAACAAGCCATGGGCCTATTTCTTCAGTGCCGACACTTCTTCTATTCTATTCTTTTGTGATAATCGTAATGACTTGCCGTTGTCCGAGAATCAGTACTGTCAACCTACGATACTATATATCGTTAAAGTAAAGACTGCTACGTCGCCATCTTGCGTAGGGAAAGCTAAACATCTTAGAGGGAGATGTTCTATAAGAAGTCGATTATAACTTGTAGTCATGTCGTCAAAAAGTTAAACTCTTTATTAATATGATTTTGTTAGGTGATAATACTTCTCATTGTATTTGATAATGCTTAGTCAATGTTCATTTGTTTAGTCTATTGACGAACTGGTATCGACTCACGCGCTCGCAAGTTAATTATCCTCGAGAGTTATTCTATCTTATATCGACTTTCTCTTATCATTATTTGACCAAAGGATTATATTATGATTCTATTTTATTGTGATATACCATAATATCTATTGTTTTTGCATATAGATGCTTTTATCAGCCATTTCTTCTACATTGTAGACGGGGTGTTGAGGCAAGCTCATTTTAGCTAAGTTACCCATCGCGGAAAAGTTGTGTGTGCTCAGTGGTACTGGGTTGGGGTGCACATGTTTCATTACCGAATTTGGCGAGCCAGATCTGGGCTTCCAAGAATAAATTCCACCGTAGTTCTAAAGATTACTCGGAAAGCGTTGGACTAACTGAAAAATAACGGCGTAGGTGGAGTTCTTGGATAGTTCCAGATGCTGGTAGCGCGCTGGGACGGCTAGTTCCCGTGCCGAGCACTTCTCGTGCTGTGGGGGCTTATAACCTCTGCACTCGAATATTTATGACAGCGTCATATAAGCTCGTCATATATATTGGTGTTGTTCGGCAGACGCTTCTCTTTTATGCAAGTTTGATTGAAGACCAGAGCATGCTTTTTATTAACAATCTTCTTGTTCGTCTTTTCAATGAGTCGAACCAAATTTCTAGCTATTTGTTCAGATACGCATTTAAGCTGTGCCAAAGTGGGTCGCAGGTAACGGTGCTCACTTTTGATCTGCTATTTAAAAGTAATGAATGTATTTTAATTTAAACCATTCATCATATTGGCCAACAATTGAACAACAACCATCAACAAAATCTAAAAACAACTTAGAACCTAATTAAAAGAATCAAGCGTAAAACTGGCATAGTTTCTCAACTGCAGACCAGTCAGCCCTCAGCTGATTGGTCTGAAACATATAAACTGGTCTGAAATTACAAGCACGACCTTGAGCCGACGACTCACATGCCATCCACAATCTGGAGGACCTAAGAACCACATGCGGTAGGCTCACAATGAGACCATCACCCGAGCAACATGGGAGGCCTGCACCAGCATAGTTATGCGGTGCCCCAACCCATCGAGACTGAGGATAGCTGAGGCCCTCATTATCAAGAGCGTCTCTAGCCATCAACCTCCAAACTACAGGATTCGTCCGGACGCTGAAATTATTTTCAGAGTAACTTTAAGCTAATATTTTAATTTATATTATACAAATTATACTAAAACTACTAAATTACTACTAAAATTATAGACTACTAAAATTATACTACTGAAATTTATAGACTACACCGGCCTCTCGGATAACTCCCGCGTTTTTGCAGGGGCCTTGACAACAATGTCAAATTCCAAACTAAACGCAACAAAGGCTATGCTATGCTATGCTATGCTATGCTATGCTATGCTATGCTATGCTATGCTATGCTATGCTATGCTATGCTATGCTATNCAGGCAATAAGTCCAGCAGCTATCTCAGTCAATCGTCAGTTATGGAAAGATCGGGTTCCAAAGGCCGGATCCCTTGTGAATCAAGTCACGAAAAATTCAAGAATCGGCAACAGGCCATGGGCCTATTTCTTCAGTGCCGACACTTCTATTATATTCTATGAACAAGAATCGGCAACAGGCCATGGGCCTATTTCTTCAGTGCCGACACTTCTATTCTATTCTATCATTCAACAATATCTAAACGTAAACAAGCGGAAAGCGCCGACATCGCTATGGTATGTTATGTTATGTAAAGACTTGGCAAATTATGTGGGAAGCATTAGGGTGTAATTCAGATTTATTTATGCATATTATTAGCGTTTGCGTATGACAACGCAATTATCAGAGTAACAGCACTCTAAATTAACTTTACTAAATTACTTTCTTGAATAAAACGAAAAACAAATTCCAAGTTCAATTAAAATACTTCAGAGTCGATCAAGTTCAGTGCACGACACTGAATGAGCCGCTGAAGCGGCTGCGTCAACAAACGAAATAGATGATCATGAATATGTGGTCGTCTGAATGCAGGTGCTTCGAAATGAAATGCAACTCATCGTCGTACTCTTTGGTTCAAATGAGATCATTGTCACACCGCAAGTGAGAAAGGCTGTTATAAATGTTGTGAAATGTGTTCCAGTGCAATGATGTCTACATACATTTCCATTATCGCTATTCGAGAGAGAAGACTTCGGAACTTCATATATAGAGAGCATTAATAGCACATATGTTAGGCTAAGCCGCAAGTGTCATATGCAGGCAAACGTTGGTGGTTGTGGCAATGAAACTGAAAGACTCAATACGCTTCGTCAATCAAGCTCTATTTAATCCCAAAAACGACCTCGTCAATGTAATACTAGGAATTGAAATGTCAATGCATTCGATGCGGCGTGAAAGGAAAAATCGTTGATCGTTTTCGAGTGCCATGACTATAAAAGAGCAACACAACGACTTGGATTTCGAGTTCAGCCTAGCCAGGTAGAGCGACTACTAGCCTTGCCTTGTCTCTGCTCAAAATCGACATGCGTGGTATTTTCGCCGTGGTGCTTCTGAGCACTTGTGCTCTGGTAAGTCTTGAGCTCGACACGTTTTTATCGAATAAAGATTTATAATTGTAAACATTATGGAACATTATAAATTATAATTGTAAACATTATTAATTTAAACATTATGGAATATTAAATACAAATCAAGAAATCATCTTAATGCGGACTAATAGTTTCGTCATTCTTAAATGTCTGTTCTCAGGGCTTCCCGCAATCGAGTCGGCTTGCGCCCATCGAACCAAAAGGTAAGAAATTATTTTGAAGTCAGGTTGAAGATATTTGCATTAATAAGCTTGGGCATGCACACGTTATCTCTTCTTTTTTCTTGTTGTGAACAGAGCCACACTGAATACGGTGTGTCTTGTGTTACAGCCACTGCTCTTGTGTTACAGCCACTGCTCTTGTGTTACAGCCACTGCTCTTGTGTTACAGCCACTGCTCCAGCCTGCACTACCATTGCGACGGCTTCGGATGCATACACGCAGGTGTCTGTCCCAGCAGGAGGCTGCGTGTCCATCAGCGATATCGGCACTCGCCGCCGCTTGGTCGTCACTCCCAAGGCCCTCGTTCCATGTGGTTGGGTCTTCACTGTTAGTAAATCGTATTTTTCCGCAGTAAATAGTATAAGTGAATGAAAAATGCTCACTTACGCGGTGGTTATGCCAAGGGTTATTACCATGAACGGGTTCGGTTTCAACAAAATTAATTTGTTCTATTAGTCGAATAACCACGAATAAACGGAATTTTAAATTTTAGCAGTAAATACTTCTAAACTATTGTTTACATTCTGTCCAAATAGGAATTCAATTGGTACTAACTTAAATTAAGATGACGATGGAAACGCAGTTCTCTGCTAAGAGTTTCATGTGGTATTCACAGTCCACTGATGGCTCGAAGCTTTCCATGACGTGCTCAACCTTCAACTTGGCTACTGGAGAAGACTTCCTTGTCACTGAAAAACTCGAGTCTGCGAATAGATACACGTAAGACCAACGGTTTGATCGTACAGCATAGGAAGATATGTATATGTACGTATATACATATAATTTACTGAAATACTGATAAAAAGATGATTTTAGCCGATAGCTTCGAAATTAGAAAAGAGACGTAAGTGATTAAAGAAATATGTAGTATGATTTGGTTGGACATATGTGTCAAAATTTATTTGTATTTTTCATCATGATAATTTTTGTCCGTTGACATAAATAAAAAAAAATGAAAGGAAAGCGTTGAAAACGTTGGCAGTATAAAATTGACGTGACCAATTTGATTGAGCTTAAAATATGACTATGCCCCACCGATATTGATACTCACGACCTAAATTAACGATTGAATTTGAATCTTAGCCTTCTTAAGAATGACCCAACAAAATTTCCATGCATCTCTTGTCTCCCACGTCAAATAGGTACGCGGGCAGGACTGGTCCCTCGAACACGAACTACGCATCGTCTCGGTTGGCTGTAGCCTTCAGGTACAACCAACCTAGCAGCTCTGGCGTCTTCAACTGCAACGTCTGTTCGCGTTCTTCTGCTACCACAGCCGCCGTCACCACGACCACCACCAAACCTACCACTACCACCAAGCCCGCGACCAGCTCTACCGGAACAAACTCAACATGCCGTATGTTGAAATGCTGAATTTATACTTGAATATCAATAGAGGCATATCAGGGGCGTCGTAAAATAAATTCTTCCATGTAGGAAGAATTGCTCGACGTGCATTTATCTTCGCATCGAGCTGTGTTTTGGCATTTACTATAGTTGATAGCTTCAAGTATTCTCATGCTGATAGTGATACTACTGATACTTGCTTAATTTCATTCAATTCAAGCTCATTGGTTCAAATTGTATGCATTTAACAGATACCCCGTTCAGAGAAGCCTCAAAAGTCCCTGAAAAACACCCTAAAATGTACTAATTCAATTGTATGCAGTTAAAAATACCCCGTTCAGAGAAGCCTCAAGAGTCCCTGAAAAACACCCTAACATGTACTAATTCCAGGGTGCGGAATCGCTAACCGTGGAGTATCCCGAATCGTCGGTGGCGTTGCAACTGAAGTGAACGAATACCCGTGGCAGGTCGGGCTCATCGCCCCAGCGCAACCTGGTACACAGCGTCAGGTCTTCTGCGGTGGTACTCTCATCTGCGACAGATACATCATCACTGCTGCTCACTGCGTTAAAGGGTGAATAATAAGTATTACTCATGGAACTGTAATATTTTAAAAGTATCTCAGCAGGCAATGCCAGGTTGATTCAATGTTGAAACAACGTACTTCGCGAAGTTGAAATAACGTTGAATATTATTCCAGAATTATACAATGACATTCATGATAGAACATTTAAACCTGATGAAACCATTTATTAATTTCATTTCAACGTCAGAATTCAACGCGATTTCAACGTCGAAACAACGTTGAAATGTACGACGTTGAAAAAATTACGTTTATTTACTTTTATTATGGACTAATATCCAACGTTATTTCAACTTCGCGAAGTACGTTGTTTCAACATTGAATCAACCTGGCATTGCCTGCTGAGATTTTTCAGTTTATTGAGACTCTCCGGTATGGATTATGAGCAATCCAAGCGATTGAAGGGAATGAACGCAACTACTTGCAAATATCCAATGCTTAACTTCTCTCCAGCATTGGAGTGTCGGGCAAATAATCATATTTTAGACAAAATCTTTTCACGAATCTAAAGTTTTCGAGCTACATGACGATTAGCAATTATAGTAATGTGTCTATGTGTGAGAATGTTTTTTGTAATGTTCGGTAGATAATTTGCAAGAATCAGGATGCTATACGTGTATGTAAACCAAAGTAGAACAAGTCACGAAGGCTTGCGAGCTCATATGACGTTACCACTTCAATATTTTCAGATAAATAATAGTTATTACGTTTCGTTACTCTATCGGCTAATAACGAGCGTTTTTGAAGACTTAAACGCTCCAATCCCAGAACAAAAATTAGAACACACGATCAAAAAGCATTTATGATAAGCGCAGGAGCTTTTGACGCTCCGGGCCCTGGACCTCCGAATCTCCATATATACATAACATAACATAGTGATGTCGGCGCTGAAGTGTAGGCCTGATGTGGCCTGTCGCCGATTCTTTTCCTTTCGTGCCTTGCTCATAGAAGATCTAAAATCATGTCATTTGACCGGATCTTTTCATGACTGACGATAGTTTCAAGTAGCTACTAGACTTCCACCGGAGTGGAATGCTCGCTTTAAAATGTACCACCGGAGTAGAGAATGCTCGCTTTAAAATGTAAGTAATCAATAAAATTATAGCGATACACTGACGCACGATCGCATTCCCGTTGCAGTGAGACTACATCGAGCTTCGACGTCATGCTGGGCGCCCACTCTACCCTCAATGACGCAGCCAGTGCAATCATCAGAGATCCGGTCAAGATCACCATGCACCCTAGCTACGGCACTCGTGAGTCTCTGGGCTTAATTTCGAACACAATTTTTACGGCAGTCAGATATGAATACTTGAAAAGCTCTAGACCCCTCGTGGTATGCAATACGAATGGGTATATATTATATTTGAATTCAACCCTTCTGTGAAATGTAACCTGACAGTTTTACGTTAAATTGCATCGGAATTTCAAAAAATATAACTCGCTAATGCAGCATATCTTCATACGGAATAAATAACGAGTGAAGCAATTCTCTAAATATTTTTACATTCAACTCTGGATTGGATTAATAGCTTTGTCTTTGTTGTTCATTTGATTGATGAAATAAATTGCCTGATTTATGTATAAATTTGTCCTGATCTCTAAATTAGGGAAGCAAAATTTTCAAGTGATGTCCATCGTCCATCGTCGTGTTCACTTGCAGCTTCCATGGACAACGACCTGGCCATCATCGAGATCAAGCCTCTGAACTTCTCAGACCCAGCGGTGCAAGTGCGCCCAGTGTGTCTTCCCGACAGCAACACAACCTACGTCGGCACCAACGCTACCGTCTCTGGCTGGGGCACTCTCACGTCAGGTGCGTTATACAATAAATAATATACTCTCACGTCAGGTGCGTTATACAATAAATAAAATATAGACGCACATCAGCTGGCCCAAAGGAGAGCAGACGGACGGAACACGTTCAACGTTACCTCCGGGACCCGAGGGTGGGGCGACCTGCCTATCGACGACTGGGAGACGGAGGGCGGCGAAGGCGGCGCATCAGCGTGAGCGTGGATTAGGAAGTCCTACACTCGTCGTTAGGTCATAAGGTCACATCAGGTGCGTCATACGAACACTATACTACTCTGTGGCTCCAAACCTCTGGAGTCAGAGACTGCAATGCTTGACGCAGAAATACTGGTGACTAATTGAATTTTGTGACTCTGACTCGTATGTGAATAATATAATGATAACCAAAATATTAAATAAACACATTCAGTGCGTAAAGAACAAATATTTGCGTCATTAGAAAGTAATCAAATGACGTTTTCAGATCACAAGGAAAGTTTTTTGAGAAATATTGCAAATAAAAATTATTTCTGCGTCTTGATGTAATTCTATCCGCAGACTGATGCCTATCTCTAGCAGTGTTTCTGAATGCAAGCTGTAATGGAATCTTTCATAATACTCTGTTTAATATCAACCCGTTCGTTTATAGATCAGTTTTGTGGTGAGACATTGCATCAAATTAATACTTCTCACTCTTACCTCTAGCTTCCCAAGTGATGTCAAGCAACTTCTCCAATAACTGATCAGGATATTGTGTTGAAAAAAGTAGTAATAATTTATTCAGACATCCATTTTTAGCCGGAGTAGACATATGATTGTTTATATAGAATCTTGGTCTCGCAAAAAAGCTCAAATTTGAGACCAAATAGGCCATCACATACACGAAAAATATAGCCTCTTAATTACGTCAATAGTAAAGATGATTTGATTTAAAGGTGGCAATCAACCTGCGGTGCTGCACGAAGTGACAATCCCAGTGGTGAGCAACGCTGACTGCCGTGCTGTGTACGGTGCTACCATCACCAGCAACATGCTGTGCGCCGGCACTGCTGCGGGCAACAAGGACTCATGTCAGGTATGGCACTCACTCCAGACTGTGCCAGGCATCCTTAAGACAGGGAGAATTATGTGTTTTTCATTATTATATTGCAATTTTTTTCTTTTTGTCCTCCATTGCTACATTGATTTTTTTTCATTTTGTCCTCTATCATCCTATTGAATTTAGTCAGTTTTGTCCTCCGATATTATATTGAAATTCCTCGGTTTTGTCCTCAGGGAGATTCCGGTGGCCCCCTGATTGCCCCCGACGGCGCGAACTACGAGCTCATCGGCGTCGTGTCCTTCGGCGCAGGCTGCGGCGACCCTGGCGTGCCAGGCGTCTACGCCCGAGTCACAGGTGACCTTACTAACAAAATTTCCGGCATGCGTGACCTTCTGCGCAGGACTCGCTACATCTCACTTGAAACAAGCGTACTCATAAGATCACAGTCACAAGCAAAAAATTAAAAGTAACTTATGGAAAACTTTTTCCGTTTATCAATCAATTTAAAATATTTAAAACACGAACTTAAAGATGCTGTCACATTGTGCACGGTATGTTCACCTTAGATAAAAATGTACCTTATTCAGCACAATAAATGAGTTAATTAAATTTCAAACGTATGGTTTAGTGATGGTATGGCTAATAGTTTATTTGAATAATGACAATTACACGTGGCAATAGTGACATTATAATTGGTGGCAGTTGTCATCAAACGAAATTCACGATTCGTAAAAATTGTAGCGGGTTGAGGAACAAGCATACATAAAATAGTCACTCTGTGCATTGAAAATTAGTTGTACTGGAGAATATGATAAATAATAGAACTGGTGAGATTTAATGAATAATAATAATAATTTGCACCTGTCATGAGCAGCCTACCAAGACTGGATCGCTAAGAACACTCCTGGCTGCAACACCTGCCCTCGCTAAGCCTGGCATGGTCTTGCTGAGTCATCGTCTGTTCCGGACCATTGCAATTATTTCTTCAACTGGCAACTTGATTGAGCTCCCAACTTCCCACCTGTTCTGACTTTTATTTCGTTTCGTTTTAATTTCTCATGAGAATTTTATTTCATTAACCTTTTCTGTGAATTGGTAAAATTTCTTTACGAATAAATTCTGCAATAAGCGAACAAATGACTTTTAATCACGCCCATCTTATAAGAATAATATGCAAGGGGATGGTTTCAAACTTTTACCAGATTTATTGCATGATTGAGGCATAAAAATGTGCACTGTCATTCAAAATTATTCCCATAGGCTAGCAAACGTTTTACGTGAAGAATTACGTGAACTGGGAACGTTAAACGTTAGTTGCTGGTTCCAACACTATTTTAGAAATTGTAAGAAATTATGACTAAGCGTCTGAAAAAGTGGCTCGCAAATGTCCTTCATCCTCACGACAATAAATGTGAATGGTGTAGAATCGTGCACATGTTATTATAAATAAGAACAAACGAGAAAATAGTATTTAAAACACACATTATTGATCACAGTCTGTATGTTTTCAAACGATTTAATACTAATGACATGGCACGATCCGTCAAGAGATAATTAATGCATGTCTCGTTAATACAAAACAATATTCATTTTTCATCATATGATTTAATTCGCATGACACCTAATGTTCTGTCGATAAATTAATTATTCATACTCCTCCTGTCAAGAGATTTATTGCGAACAGCAATCAAATTATCGCTCAGTGTTCTGCGTTCATTTAAAATAATAACGAAATAAAAATTTCACGTATCAACCATTTCCCTCCCAATTAAGAATACCAAACATATCATATATATGAGTAAATTTGCTTTTTCTTTAATGAACTACAAACTTTTCTGGCAGCGAGAAGTTCAATCCTCATGCAACGAGATTATGGTTTTTCTTCGGCATTTTCGAAAGCTTTCATGATTGCAGAAGCTAAGCCCATTTTTCTCCCTTGGCAACGCCTCAGCCCTGAGTTAACTAATGGATCCATCATACCTCGGCAGTCGGGCTTGCTTGTGTTGAAGGAAAGCTCTGTAAGAAAAAAAATCTCTTAGTAGGAACTAAGCTCAAGGCAAACCTGCCAAGAAAACCGCTTCAAAAAAAGTGTTCTAACTGAAAATTGGAAATGGAATTTGGCTCATTTGAAAAATTATAGGCTACATTTCGTATGTACAAAGCCAGACTTAATGTTATCTTGTTATCACCTTGTTAGGTTTATTTTTCGAAGTTTCAAAATACTCTAATCAACTGACGTTTTCAGATCACAAGGAAAGTTTTTGGAGAACTAGAAACTCTTTTTGTCTGTTTAAAATTTAAATCGTGAATTTATCTAACAGCTATTTTAGCTCAAGTTAACCGCGCATTGAATCGGGACTCTTCAAGCTACAAGATTGGGATATATTCGATTGAAGAGATGGTAATATAAAAATATTTATTCTTCGAATCGCATCGAATTATGAAGTTTCATAAACTTTCTTTTAAACTCTACCATGATGCGCTCCTGTAGTCAAATACTGGTAGCAAACCCCATGGAGTTATCCTGTGACAATTGTCCATAACTAAAAATTTCGATAGAACACTGCCGATTTTGCGTCAATATTTCATTCGTAGGAATAAGAAAAATAATGATTATTGCATTAAATCAGCTAGTTTCTTGAATTCCTCCGTGAATTATTGGACTTCTTTGTCTCCAAGCGACGATCGCTTCTAAATTACGTCTGGTTAGTTTGTCATTAAATTGCAACAGCTTTTTCCGGATCAAGAAATTTAAGTGAGCGAGCGGGATGACAGAGCAACGTCGAGCGAATGACGCAACTTTCTTCAGTCTTCACTGAATTTTGGAAGGAAATTTGGCTTGGTTGCTATAGGAGGTCAGCGAAGGCTTTATTTACGACAAATCTGGCAGAGTTTGCTGTTGCTACCCGAGCAGACAGTCCCGTGCTTGTGCTTGTTCCCACATGTGCTTGCGACGAGAACATTCTAGCCTGCGATGTGTAGCGGGAAGCCAGCCAAACATCTATTGAGTGAGGCGAGCTGCTGGGCGGCTGCTGCTGCTGCTGATACTCCTACCCACAGTCCATGCTGCTGCTGCTGCGGCTGCTGCTGATACTCCTACCCACAGTCCAACTGCTGCTGCTGCTGCTGCTGATACTCCTACCCACAGTCCATGCTGCTGCTGCTGCTGCTGATACTCCTACCCACAGTCCATGCTGCTGCTGCTGGTATTACTGCTGGTGCTGTTAGTGGCGCCGTCTGTACCTACTGTTGCCATAGGTCCAACCCCTACAACTGTTCGCATACTGTTTGCATGTATGCAACGGTCTGTTCAAGTCCAGGCTATGAAAGAATATTGCAACATGGAATGAGTACATGTACCTAGTGTATTGATTTCTTGAAATGGCATGTTTTTACGGCTAAACATTTCCTTCACCTTTTAATAATTCAATGTTCATGACTAGGCTTCTCACGAAAAATACAAATAAATTTGAATTAGAAGTGTTTTTTATTAAACTTTCCTGTACAACTGATTTTTTTGGAAATTTAGGCGATTTTTTTAGCACAATGAACTTATTCATGCTGAACAATTGCACGGAGCTTTTATTGCACACCTACAAATAAGTCCATAATGATCATTACAGGAATATTTTGAGACGAGTAATAGCTTGAAATTTAAATGATCATCTAAGCTGATTGCAGAGCAAATTTATGCATTTTAATTTGATCGTTACGTGCCGGGTCGATTTGTATGATACTTTTTTATTATCGTGAAAGTTTGAAACACGTCGTAATATGGGTATCCCGTATCAATAAGAATTAGAATTCTCTCAGTGAATCAATACTTCAATTTTTAGGTCAATATATATTTTTTATGAGTTTTATGCTCACCCAATAAAAACTGCCTGTGTGGCAGTGACCGGGAGTTTCAAAAAAGTCTGACATGTCTGGAGCGGCAGCTAGTCAATTCAGTCACTCGCGCCGGGCAACAGTGTCCGCTTGACTGTCGTCGTGTGGGTGTGTGTGACGCTGACGGTGTGGCACCTGCTAGTCTGCTACCCCACGTGAGAGTCTACCGCTATCGGTAGGGACTTCACGATTAAATTCTAATATTTATGATGTATTAAAATAAAATTTTAGCAATCATACGTTCATGTCTATGTTGTATTGAGTGTAAAACTGGATCGAATTAGCAAAATCCCTTCAAAATTTTGCCCAACGAAACTTGAGAAAATGTCCTGCTGACTTTCATTCAAGTAGTTCCGTAGGATTGTTGATCTTGCCTATCCCTAATTTTGTCATCGTGGTGACTAATTCACTTGCGAAAGCGTTGATAGTCTCTAAATTGTTATTTTTATGTTGTAGTATGTCTGTCTTTTTGAAGTGGTTTTTGTTGTCGTTTAGGATACAAGTGACACTGTAGGGACATCGATATTCGTTATTTATTTTATTGTTCATTTTTTCCTCAAATAGTCAGCAGTCTAACAACCATCCGAACTTCTTAGAGATTGACTTTTTCTTACTTCGTAAATTCAGTTACTAGTCATTTCACTGCAGCTTTGTCCGCCAACGTTTGGGGTAAGATATGTTATGCAATTAGCCTTATCAGAGTTTGTTTATTCAACAGGTGCAAACTTTACAATACTCAAATACATTGATCACAACATGCGCCTGGTTAATTACTCGTAGGTTTCCCTATTATTCGCACTCCCTTAGCTTATAGCGGTACCAATAGATCCCGCTATAACACAACATAAGCCTCGAATAAAGTTGAATCTCTGCATGCGTTGGATTTTCACAACTTTAAAACGATATCATTATCGGTGATAGAATGGTGCTATTTTGCTAATATTGAGTAAGCGGTCTACGGCACTTCTTATTTGTGATGTTATTGATGTTAGAATTTTCAACGAGAGTTCATTTTCAGAAGTTCAATCTCCAGTTCGTACTTTGAGGCTACCAACGAAAGGAAATACTTCTCGTTATTCTATTTTGATGTTTTTTTTGTCGTACTTCTTTGTTGCGTCTGCTTGCTTTGCCGCCAAATTTTTAATGCAAAAGGCAAAAATCATTGATTGATCTTCTGTGATGGATATGTCCTCAAAAAATATGAAACGGAGAGAATTAAGAAAGAAGAAACTATCATCCCCAGGCTGTTGCCCAAAGCAGCATCCGTGTCGGTGTAACGTTGTATTCTCGGGTTGGTCAATTATGCACGCAATCGAAGATTAGCTGACGGGTGGAGCTTTTGGACCGAGTAGACGACTGGGTATAGGAGAGACTGTCTTATGCTATTGCCTATTGAGGAATAGAAGTCCATGTAATAGCTAGCTGTTGTAGGCTGCCTGAGAGACGCAAGAAGACTATAGTACATAGCAGACTGAAGCTGCTACAGAATAGTGGTAGTCCATGTAATAGTAGGCTGCCTGAGAGACGCAGACGACTATAGTACATAGCAGACTGAAGCTGCTACAGAATAGTAGTAGTCCATGTAATAGTAGGCTGCCTGAGAGACGCAGACGACTATAGTACATAGCAGACTGTCTGAAGCTGCTACAGAATAGTGGTAGTCCATGTAATATCTAGACTATTGTAGGCTGCCTGAGAGATGCAAGAAAACTACAGTACCAAACACGATCTGAGGTCACTTGCACGATTCGATTGTCGCCAAAGATTTTTGTGTTTACAAATAATTGCAAAAAATTGTTCTCTCGTATTTATCAATCGGAATTTAATAAACAGTTAATATCCCAGTTTCATCATTCTCTGTTCTAATGCAAATCTGTAAAAGCTTTACGTGTCGAAAAGATTTTAGAGGCAAAACTGGACCATTGTATTCAGTTGATGGGTTTTTGAAAACCACATTGCATATTTTCACTTGAAACTCCGTTAACTTCGCACTATCTTATATGTACATTAATTTGTAATTAGTTAGGTTTCAGTTATGTTTTCATTAGGAAGCATCAAGTTTAATAGGTCTTTAAGTATTTTCACATACGTAACAGAAGCGCGTAACAAAGACTGATCCGAAGCATGCGTAACAGAAGATTGATCGACAGAGAACGTATAGATCCCCACACATTGTTTTATCGCTCACTTCTTAATCGTGGGAGAAGGCATTACTTCTTCACGGCAGCGCACGCAGTATTGTTTTGGTTCCTGACACGTTCGGCTGTGCTGTGCAAAAGCGTGAACCTGTACACAGTGTACACAGTTCAATGAGTGGTGTATGAGGTACGACCTTTGCATGCGTGTGGAAAAATTTATGGATTTCCTGTACCGTAGAAACTTTTCAACACATAATCCCGCATTGTCTAAAGCTGGGAAGAAACGAACGAGGCATCTTGACTTGGGATACGTATAATATAATGCGATGTTCACAGTAATTATTTTCATCTATGCGTATTAGCCTGTAAAACTTATGTTCAGGCACTTGTGATACATCTTAATCGTCACCAAGATAAGCAGTTATGATCTCTCAGAATCTCAGATTGAAAGATTCCCCTATGCCGAAAGAAACTTTTTACGCTTGCCTTATCATTGTGATGATGGTCCGCGCATGAATTGACGACCTCCTCGAGCGAGATGTATCGGTGTAGCCTTGCTTCATACGCTCAGTGTGCCCTGCCCCATTGCTCTTTCAACTCATTGCCTTCATCCCGCTGGTTCTCAAAACCCATTACCTCCATCCCGCAGGTTTTTTAAACCCATCAATTTGATCCTGCTAGCAATTTTAACCTATTAATTTCATGTGATGGTTCTTTCAACCCCTTACCTCCATTCTACTTGCTCTTTCAATCCACTTCAAAGCCGCGCGGTTTTTCAGTATGAATTGTTTGCCTTACGTGTGGATTTGAACGTCGTCGCATGATCTCTTCACTGGGTTTTTGCCTTGCAACTGAAGAGGGTCTCATGGAAACGTCTTCTGTGGCGAGGCTCTTGGAATTTTTTACGTACTCCCTCGTCTAGGATGAGAGCTTTGTTAAAACCTGCCCGCGCCATTTTTCTTCCTGATTGCGACTTGATTGTTAACGAGACAAAAAGTTGTCATCCTCCTCCACTTGTACCTTCATTTGTTTAAAAGGTTTCAATTTGAGATATTATTCAGTTACTACTCGTTTCTCGATTCTTTGCCATTCATCGTTTTTTACGCCTTTCGTGTCATATGGAATCCTTTGTCCACTAACTACAACTCTCGCTATTAGGCCTTAAAATATTAATTTAATGAAAATGATCAATATATTTATATACATATTACATTATATTAATTATATTATATTTATATTATTATATATTTATATTATATTTATTTTGAACATATATTATTATATATTCGTATATACACTTGAAAAGAGTGTCGAAGAACGTTCATGCATTTGAACCTGAGAGTCGGCGGCATAAAAAGAAGCTCTCACCTGTGATACTAGTCTACTAACCGTGGGCGTTCCCCTCCCTCTGATCGTCCCACACGGTTGCACTCGCTGATAAATGAAGGCCTAGTCTAGTTTTTGGCCGCCTCCTTGATGGATGGCCGACGGTCCGTGACCTCACGTCGTAGACTCAGCGGCGGCGACCCTTGCGCTCATATTCTTCCTCTCTCGTCTTCACATCTTCCTTTTATTTCTAATTTCGGTTTCCTATGAGTATTTTATGTTTGCCTGCAGCCTTTTGAGTTGTCTTTTTCGCGGAATGGTTCTCTGGAGGCCCAGGGCGAAGTGCGTAAAGTCCCTTTATCAAACTGTCATGGCAGCTGAAGAGCTTTAGTAGGTGTATGGTCCTCCATCCAGGCTCAATCTCATGAATGATGACACTTCATGAACTATGACAAACCAAATTCCCGAGTCTTCCCTGCATGTTATTCAGTAAAGTATGGCCGGTTGATCAGTTTCTATATAAAATATATATATCATCTTGGGTTGCGAGCATGATTGCGGTCACCGATAACTCGTTATCCTTATTGTGCGTAACTTTTATAAACGTATACTCACAGCTTTAATCGATCATGTACGAGTATTAGATAACGCATGTTTGATAAGTATGTTTTCGTTTTGAAAGTGCATTTCGATTTTTTTTTGCTGTTGCCTTGCGGTGCTGATGCTATTTTGACTTTTTTCTCACTATGAATTTGAATATTTTCTCTTACTATAGTTAGCCATTCTTTTCATGTTATAGTTACCTATTATATAACATTTTTGTACTTCCGCAGCAACATTACAAATTTGCGATGCCTTCTCTACGCTTACTTGACACATCATAATTCGTGTGCCCTTGCGGATTTGCAGGCGAAACTCGTGACGTTTGGCCGGAAACACGGAGCTTGCTCCTTCAAGGGTTCAAAGAGTTCGAAGTCAAGGATCTGTTTTGAATTGTCCGCAGACTTTGGGCCTCCTGGGTCACGCTGTGCAGTTAGATGCCATTCAATTACACGGACGACATCCGCAGTTTTTATTTAATTGATATCGATAATTTACGACACTGATGGCCTTCGGATGGATTGGACGCCTTGGCGTCGTCTTCGCAGACTTTGCTTTAAAACTCTTTATGATGATAAGCGCAAACTATTTGAAGTAATTGGAGCAACAATATTTGCTTCATTAAAGGTGCATTTTTTTCTAATTATTTTTAATCACTGCAAACAGTTTATGAATTGGACAAATGGTACTTGGGAACAAACTCGAATGTTTTGCTCATTGTTAGAGAATAGTTGAATACATTTTATTTTTGAGAACTTCAGTTTAATTGTAACTAGCATGTCATCGGAATTCAAGTTTAACAAGTGGTAAATGTGTGTTACTTTATCGCAGTATTTTTGGTATCAGTGTTTTTAAAATTTTTAAAATCGGGGAATCTTCTTATGATTTTTTTAGGCATGACCGCAGCCCTATAATACAATGGCAGGTGCCATGAAAGAGGCGCACAGGCTGCTGCGCCACACTGGTAATGATTGACCTGAGCCTCTACTAAGGACCGGTAATTATTCAATCAGCGGGTGTCACTGGCGTCAGGGAAACCATTGATCATTTTTTTGCCGGATTTTTCACGTCGTTTTTATTTTGTGTGTGTATTGTGTGGATTGCTTGCTTTGTGATTAACGTATCGCGCATCCTACTAGCCTACTAGGCTTGTCGCGTGGCGTGCTTTGTTGGTTTAAAACTTTGAATCATTGTTGCTTTTTTTTATTTATCCTTTGGATGGATTTCAAGCGGACATGCGTCACAAGATACTGATTTCCCCTACAAAATATGAAGATGAGATTAGGCGAATTGTTACTATTGTCTAATATACCTGATTATATTTCGAAAACTTCATTGATTTCAAATTGAAAAACGTGTGTATTTTCCGCAGCACATTTTCCTTAGTGCAATTTTATCAATAAGCGTGAACATTGATTTTTTGGTTTAATTTACTCTCTTTGTAATTGTCTAATGATGAAGAAATTAAGAAAATATTCCCTATCGTCATAGCCCGCGTGAAATCACATTGAAATGCCGCACAATGAAAGAACGTTCCCATAAAGCTGGGCAGTGGGCAGTGCAAGCACGAGGCATCAGTGATAGACTGAAGATATCCCTCATTAATTTTCTAATTATTTCCATGATTGATTCATGAAGAGCTCCAGCAACCCGGTGAGGATCCTGGTGCTTATGATGCTCCGCCCTGTCGTTACAAGTAAATCGTGATGGCAGGAGATTACTTGGTCCTCGTCATGGCTCAACTGAGAGCTCATCTCACGCAGCTTCTTAACGTCTATAGCTTCATTGCCTGGCATCGATATTTTTATCTTATGTTTGTCGCGTTTATTTGAAACACGTTAAAATTGCAAAAAAAAATCAGTGATCAGTAATCATTTGAATCTCGCAACTTTCATAACTTTCACATATTATCCATTCTAATTTACACAATTTATTATCTCATTCTATCTATTGCTTCCCTATAAAACTGAAAACTAACCCAGCTATAAACTAAACTGATTGGTATGATAAAATACCTGTGTTGGAAAATATTTCGAAGGCTCCCATGTAATTTTGATTCAAAAATATTATCAACTTCAGTGATTAAATAGATGCTGTGTCATTGCTGGAGTTGTGGGAAAATATCAGTTAGGTACAAATAAATATTGCTAAAAACAAATTTTGAAAGAAAAACCGCAATGCTGCGGGGACTATAAGCTCCATATCCACGCTGCGGTCACACACAAGGTTTTCCTGATGACGAGTCTATCAATGATCTGTAACTAATCTGACGTCGATCAATTCGATGATGTCAATGGATTCATTGCTTCAAAAAAGCAACGATCTCTGAATTTAATTGAAACTTAAGCCCTCAGGATGCTTAGGTTGTGATTTTTAGCTAAATTAAAAAATGAAGAAAATTTGTTTCCATAGGAGCTCTAGTGAGCAACGCTCTTTGTAGGGCCTCTGTTTGGTGTATATACCTACATGTATATATACGTACGTGCAGTTGCGTCCGACCCACTGTAGACTTGTTAGGATACATGATGTTACTTTGTAGACGTGTGAGGTCAAATCAAAGTAGATCTAACTGGCAGTGGGCAGTGAGAATATTGAGTGAAAGTTAGTTTCGTATCACAGGTTCATACACTTCGTCTTTCAGCGACTCCTGTACAGCGGCTGACCGTCGCCGGACATTACTGTGCAATATAGCGGTGCTGTTTGATAAGAGTTGTGATAAGGCGGATGACTGTGTTCCGCTCGTACGCTGAACAACGAACAAGTCTCTGCACATGAAAACATGGACATTCATGGGATCACGAACATTCGTGATCCCACGAACATTCCTGATCTTATGAACATTCCTGATCTTATGAACATTCCTGTTCTCATCTTTCTTTTTTGCTTTTGATATCCAGCATCAACAGACTGACGAATCTGTTACATTTAGATTTTAATTGAATTGAATTGTTTGAATTTACTTATTATGCTACATTTTTAGGAGAGCACAATCGTGTGCCCTCATGAACATTCCTGAGCTCATGAACGTTTCGAGCTTTCGTTCATTTCTGTTACAATTACATGATCCCAAGTGTCCCCAATCATCGAATTGTCGGCTCTGGTGAATCTTTCTTGTCGATGTCAAATTTTACAATTTTTCGCGGCATCTCAAAAATTGAATTGAAATAATGCGGTCTAGTTTGAATGCGAGCATGAACCTGATATTCTCGGAGCGCGCAGAAACAAACTGCCAAGTTCGAGCATATTTCATCTGTCTGCTTGTAGAGGTTCTTTACTTTCTCTCTAAATGATAATTATTAAATCCTCAATTATTTGTCGATTATGGAGCTGGATTTTGTATGTTATGCATATTTATGCCGCTGTTTAATATTTCAAAGTTTGAAAGTACTAGTTCAAAATTAATTTTCCCTTTTTTGCTTGTTCCTGACAGCTTTCATTTGTCTTGCAGTGTTCGGCGCTGGCTTTATTTCTTGCTTCTGTCATTTGGTGATCATCGCTTGCATATTGATCTACAACATAATATAAAAATATTGACCTGCCTCATAAAACAAAAACATTGATCTGATCTAGAAGCTATCATCGTTTATTTTGAATTTAATTTTCAGTATTAAGGTGATGGACGATTTTTTTAAAATATCAATGAATTGCATTGGTTTTATTCATTGACCAGTTAAAAGGGTGATTATTGTTTGTTTTAAGCTTATTGCTCCTGTCCAATCACTCTGTTTATATATTGCTCCAGTAATGTGGGTTTCGTCATTTGTTTTGGAATTCTTGTCCCATTTCTCTGATGTTTTTTATTTGTTGTATACATCTTCTTTCTAACCCAAAAGTTGTAATTTGTTTTAGACTTTTTTGTACAGCCTTCACATATTTTCCATTTTTCTTGGATTAAATTCTCTATTCCTAAGGGCTTTGTTGTTTTTGCAAACTTTTTCTACAGATCTGGGCCTTGCTATTACAACTCGCTCAAGCACACGTAGCGGCCTAAGTACACGTAGCGGCCTAAGTACACGTAACGGCCTAAGTACACATAGTGGCCGATTTGCGTCTGTCATTAGTAGGTTTAGCTTGAAAACCCGTCAGTTTTTGACTGACAAACAAAGCAACTCGCAACTATTTTCGCACCTATTCTTTTTTCGCATTTTTTTTTCTGGCGTGCAACGATGGTAGTTGGATCGCTTGCGATGTGTAATGTCAGTTTTCAGGGGCTTCAGGCCCCACATGACGAGCTCATCATCGCTGGAATTGGCGACAAATTGTGCGAGCCGCTCGGAGTCCGGGCTCCGGTATATATAGGGACAAAAGATCAGCAAAATCAACCTAGAAATACATTAAAAATTAATCGAGATTGAACCATTTTCGATTGTTGGGATTTGAACCCTTATTTTGAAATTGACTGCTCAGCCTGAGGACATATATTTTTTTTTTTGTATCCTATCAGGAATAGTAACTACGTCGCAAAATCGTTTACTATGCTCTGATCATATTAAGAATCTTAATTTCTGTGTAATTTTAGTGCCATCAAGTAATTTAGCTACCAGCGTCGGAATTCGTAAGTTTCAGACCAGAGTTGATATTGTAGGAGCTCGTTACGCAAATCCTGAGTATTATTTGAAACTAATCGATGTCAGTTTCCTAAATACTATAGTTTATTTTATTCGCTGTGTCAAACAATTGAGGTAATTGTTACCTGGACGATCCCACTGAATGCCCATGAAGACCACAGCTGTCGCTAAAGATCCTCCAAATTTTCTTCTGACATCTTCTTTTTACAGATACTCTAGTGCTAGTACTTTCGGAAAGTGTTTAATGGCTGACGTAATTTAGCTTTGTTATTGCTTTATTTTTTTTTTAATTCGACGGCATCGCCTCGTATCGTTGAGCCTAGCGTCAGCGCCTCTATATGCTGACCCAGACACCACCTAATCGCCACGTGTCAGACTGAGTGACTACGTCGAGCGGTGTCGGTGCGAGTGACACCTCCACGCCAAGTCGCATGGAACGACATCGCCGCGCTACGGCTGACCATGCCACTCTGCTTGTGAGGGGCACATCGTTCCGTTACTTCTGACCGGGAGGCACCGTGTTGCTATGACACTTCCACGCTACCTCGGGTCGGGTTGTATGACACCACCACCTAACGTCTGACCGTGCAGACAGTGCACAGTGGTACGCCTTTGCTGCGTCGGCACACATCCGCGTTACTTTGATCGCCACGCGACGTTGGACTAGGCAGCAGCACCACGTTATATTTGATAGGGCGCATCACCACTTTTACTAGTACCGGGCTCACAGCCGTGTTTCCTATAACCGGGTGCATCATTACGTCATCTCTGTCCGGGCGGCACTATCGCGCTACGGCTGATCAAGCGCGGTGCCGCGTTATGGTGCCTGCACCTGCGCTATACGTCTGCCCTGCCAGCACCGGCGCGCTACGTCTGCCCTGCCAGCACCGGCCCTCTACGTCTGTCCTGGCGGCACCGGCGCGCTACGTCTGTCCTGGCGGCACCGGCCCTCTACGTCTGTCCTGGCGGCACCGGCGCGCTACGTCTGCCCTGGCGGCACGGGCGCTACGTCTGGCCAGGAAACTGAGGCTCGTTGTTGGTGGCGGCGACGGCGGCTGAGATAAGCGGCCGTGCGCCTCCCGCGTCTCCTTGTTTACCTCGAATGTTCACTCGAGTGCCCATGACTGATGAGCGCTCACCGACACGCCGCTCTCCTTGTGGCCCCGCAGTGTCCGCTGTTCTCTCATTATCTCATATGCTCCTCTTATCCTTGTGCTGCTATTAGGATTACTTTATTCGCACTCGCGTGAGTCCACTTTCAGGATATATATAAATATCTGAAAAACTAGATATCCACTTCAATAATATTGTGGTGTGGCATTGTTTTCTGTGAATAGATAATAATGTAATTGAGGGTGATTGTTCTATTTATTTAAAAAAAACTATTTTTTTTTTTCGTTTTCTATGTTGCATCGGAACAGCTAATTAACTATACCGCGAAATTTGTGCCAAGTGAACTTATATGACCCAGTTAAGTATACATACCTTTTTTGGTTGAGTTTAACTCGAATTCCTTGTTAATTGTCTTTTAATGTCTGTGCCGCTGCATTTTAAATTGTCTTCCGCGAGACACAGGAATGTAGATCCTTAGTCATAACTTGCAGGATTATTTACTCGCCACGTAACTCATGTCTCCTCTTCACGTAACTCATGTCTCCTCTTCACGTAACTCATGTCTCCTCTTCAGCGGTGGTTATGTTTGCTGCTGAGAAGAAGCGTCTCGCTTCAGTCTGAGGGTAACATTCGTTTCCTGCTAAAAACAGAGCTTAGCTTCGGTTCCCCTCTCCTCAAAATAATAGGTTACGGATTATTTCTTGGCGTGTTTGACTTCACCTCGTCCAACGCTGGCTTCTCGCTCCTTGTTTTTTGAAGGAAGATTCACGACTGAAAACCCGCTTTACAATCTGAATTTGTCTGTTGTTTTTTCGAAAAAATATCAAGTGGAACTATAAGACCACTGATTGAGTCAATAATACATAAGTATTGTACTGAAGTACGGTTTTATTTTAGAAGTATTGTACTGCTCCGCTGAATGCTCTTTTATGGATAATATATATATTTTTTTCATTTGGATTATAGTTTCTAATGTACTGTAGCCTCACAACATGTGTGATGTTTTCTTATACTTCTTATGTGTGTGCATTTAATTAGCATGATTGGTCAATCAGTGGTGATTACGAGTCGTCTATAATGACATTGTCACTACGCTCGTGACAGACATGATTGCGGCAAGTGACAGGCTTCTAATTCGGTCGGCGGCCAGAGATAAGTTGCCTTTATGTCCATCTTTACTGCATCTGTTCCTTTAGATGCGGCCGATCGATTATCTTCGCCTCAGCATTCAGCTTTTGTTGTTCGCATTCTATTCATCCATAGTTCCAGCTTCATATCTTCCGCCGGAACATGGTTCATCATCTATTGTAATTCTTCTGTATATTAGAAAACTATGAGACTGTAATAATTGGTTACATGACTAAATTAATGAATTTTGAGACGTTTGAATTTTTAAGTACTATTTCGTAGATCATGGAATGTGCTCAATTGTAGGTATGTATTTTTGATTGGAAGCTTGGCAGGTCTTCTCTCCACGACTGTCGTGGTGAACGTGCAGTGGATAAGTGCTCTGTCTCAACGAATTTCTTTTGATCACTCACTAAGTGTGGAGGCTGCGTCGAGGCCTCAGCAATGTGCCACCAAGTTAAACAATCACTTATCAAGTGAGCTTCCTTGAGTGGACGCAATGCTTGGCCTGTAATTATACCGACGCGTAAGACGGTCGTGGGGCTTCGACCGTCTCAGCAACTAGAGAGATCTACCTCATCTAGTTTAGCATCTCATCACATCTTACCATAGCTGGTCATTTGGCATTCCTATCGTTAGCTTTACTAGTTTGATATTTTTGTGGTTGCTTTTCTTCATACAGTGAGTACTTCTTGTGGAAATTAGATAATTTTAATTAATTTTAATTTTAATATAATTCCATCAATGAAATATTATTTCTGAAATGGGCAGCTGTGAGCTCAATAATTGTAACATGGACGGCTTTGATTAGCAAGTTTGAAATATTCTGGCATGAGGCCTCTTGTAAGGGCCTCATGTCACGCGTTACGAGCCCCGTAGCGTGAGGAGAATTGTGAGGCAGTAGCGTGACCGAGAACAGCCTTACACCTCCATAAAGGTGTGTAATTCACAGGATGTCATCATTTAATGGAACTTGGTCTGTGCACGCTATGCCGAGGACGCGTGTGCTGTGACTCCTGCCAAAGGATGACGAGACCAGGTCATCACCGCCGATTTATTGCCTTGGTGACGCGCTTTCTAAATGTCAGTATTTCCGGCCTCAGTTCATCAGAGGTGATCGATGGTGGGTTAGGGAGGGACCTGAAATCCAACAACTAGGCTATTGACTCCTTTGTAATTTTCTGCTCCGGTACATAATAGGAATAATACCGAGCAACCGTCATTCTGTTGCCGGTGCCTTGAGATTACACTGTCTTTTGGCCGTGATGATCGAGCTGAGTGAGGTGCCTCATTGTGAAGTGTAGGTATGGCTGGACCAGTGGAAATGCATGCCTTGTAAAAGCCTTAAATTAGTCAAGGTGATTCTGAATCAGAGCGCCATTTTTTATTAAGTATACGACTGGGCTCACAGTTGCACTTGATGGACGCTGTACTCAAAAGTATGAGCACCTAACAGGTTATTTGCTGTCATTGGATTCTTTCCTAATCTTATAGCGCCGTTTGCGCGAGAGTGTATTTGCCAAGGCAGTATATTTCTTGGTGACTCTCACAATAATTTAGAGCGGCAATCGTCCAACGCGTTAGTTAACACTAGTTATTTGTCTAGCTTAAACGGGCGCAATGCGCACACCAATGTTTAGCGCTGACGATTCCATCGCAATGAGTGGTGGTATACGCGTGATTTGTCTCCTGCGATGCAGTGACATATTGGCAGCTAATTTTTGTTAATGCTATCGACGGTGAAGGCACGATAATGTATATTCAGGCGCATGAGTACAAATCAGACGCGTTTGTTTTGGCGACGTACAGATGCTAATTTGCGATCTCCATGTACACGAGTGTGGGTCTCTGACACTGTGAACGTTCAATTTTCACAGCAGCGCTCAATATGGTGCATGTAGTTCAATAGCGGATTATTAACAGTTGAGACCGTTCTCAAGTGACGTTGTGAACAGCTGAAAAAATATTCTCTTTCTTCACGGTATGAATTTCACGATTTCATTGTCTACGTGTGAATAGTCGATCTAGATTATAGTATAACTCGCCGGACGCTTATTACATGAACAATGATATTGACATGGTTCTTACGATACTGCGTTATAATAGTAAATACAAGCATCAACTTTTATTGCCGACACCATTTCTGTATAAACTTGCACTAGGTTTAGGAGGCTCTACATGTGAAGTTTTGTTATGCCTAGTAGTCTATAAAATATATGACTGTCATCTAATTCTGCTACAGAAGACGTGTTGCTCGCCTGGCAGCCCATCTAAAACTCTTAGCTAGATCTGGAGCTCTCCCCCTCTATTTACTTGGACTTTACTGCCATGCTCTTATTTAGCGAGCGCCGGTCTCATTTTATTGCAGCTGCAATCGATGGCGGAGAACTTCGGTAGTGATAGCCTGAAGAAGTGAACGATGCTATGTAAGATGCGGTGATAAATTCACAAATGCAATTTAGGCTGGACGACAGAAATGGATAACTAGAATAATATATACTCTACTGATTATTTCATTAATTTATATCATAAGTAAATATTTTTGTCGATAAGATAATGACAATTTTACCTCCATTGAACGGGTAATGTTCCTATATGAAGTGCGCACAGAAAGCTCGTGAAATTTCTGTGATCCAAGTTAACTGAACAGCATTACACGGAAGTACAAAAACAGATTACTGTCGCTTGTGTCTGTTGCTCTACCCTCTCGATGAATTCGACCGATTGCATAACCGCTATGAACTTTGTATGCTGACGCAGTCTCAGGGCAAAGTTCGAGCTCTGGCTCTGGAAGTTACTCGAGCCCATTTCATTTCTTGCGAGTTCAGCATAGGAGGTAATGGCCGAGCTGCTTTTATGGGCTCATTTTGTGTGTTGTTTGGCTTGCTGTTTGTAACTGAGCCTCTTTTAACGAGACTAGTGTAGGCCTCTTGCACGCGATGTAGGTCTACGCGCTCAACATCTGGCCTCAGTGGCGCCTCACGGAGCTTCACGCGCCGCCGCGCGCACGGAACCCTATCACGCATTCAAAGAATTCAACTTCGACGACACGTAATCGGTTAAGAGGATTTGCCTATTGAGACCGCCAGTCATAAGCGCTTCGGGGCTAAATTTTTCTCCTACAACTGCACTACTTTGACGCTTCTACTATACAATGAAATATTGATTAAATTTTTAATCAAGTTGATTTGTCGTTTATTAAAGTACACAACAATGCTTGAAATTGCCCCCTATCATACAAGAACCTGTGTTATACCCATTTATCAAGACGCTATTTAATTTTTACTAATCAAACTATACTCAATGACGTCAACTTGCCGTAGGTTGATGACATTGCTCCTAGCATTTATCAACTATTCCGCAGTACTAAAGTGGCGTTTGCTTAACACTTGACGCACGCCTATAGCAAAGTGCCTGATAGGCGCTTGTGCGTGTGTGATAAGACGGCGTATTCCTTGAAATGCACAAACGCTGAGCTCAAGTCATGTCCACTGATTTACTCACAAACCTTATGTAATTAATTTAAACAGAAATGGAAATCTAGTTTACTTTCACGATGTGAATGAAATTCAGTAATTTGATAATCAAAATTAGTTAATTGGATTTTGTGGATGTTCATTTGAAAACGGGAAACTAGAGTTACTAATTTATTTATTTGCACATATGGATCTTTGGAATGTATGTTGTAATGGAATATAGCTTTAATCTTGCAATTTAGACTTGAATTAATTTCTCGCTTTCTAAAAAATTTGAGGCTCGGGTGCTGGTTAGTTGGCGGATTTTCGGAAGTAATGCTGCTCGTAATGAGGTCTCGAGGGAGGAGATTGCGCTTGAAGCCTCTTATTATGAAGAGCTGTCCATCTCTTGCTTCTTCATTAGCCTTTATTTCTTATTATAGCTTGTCAGTTAGCTTATATTACTTGCCTGTTTGCTGGCGTAAGCTCGTTGCTTTGATGTCATTGCCTGATTGTTCGATTGCGTTAATTTCTATCATGTTAATTTGCGTTCTGTACTTGAATGTTTTAGGCACTTATTTCTTGCGTGTTCGTTTGCGTTCTGTAATTGAATTTATGCATTTCACTTCCTGTTATCATTGACTGAATGCTATCACTTCTGATTAGTATGGGCGAACTTACTCTTGTTTCTTCACTCCCCCGTTGTATCGCGATTAACTACCACCAAAGTGTAATTACTGTGAGCATAACGCTAACGGCAATAGTTTTTTTCTGTTCTCGTATTTCATGGTTCATGTAGCGTGAACTTTAACCCTTCTTTGGCAAACTCGCAAATAATGTGATGAAAGCGCATCATATCACGCGGACAATTCCAGTTCTGTAAGACTCCACTCTGGACTTCAAGTTTTCACTCTTGCGAGCTCAGTGACGAATATTAAGCCTGTGCCCCTTTGCGAGGGCTTGGCGTTCACTTCCCTCGTAGAGAATTATCCGGAGTGGGGCTTGTCTGCTCGCGTGTTCCGCCTCTGTCTGCCAATTGTCTTCATGAATGCGAGAGTGAGCGTCAGCCAGTGACGGCCTGTCCCTAGCCTTCTCCACCCATCACAAGTTAATAAAATAAGCTTCCTTTGAAGCCTCGTCGTCCTTCAAAGTATGGACAGGGAACCTTTCATCCAAATGTTGTGGTTTGGTAGTCACATTTGCCGGCCGAGTGTTCGCGAGGGCGTGTGATGAGCGTCGTTTATAGGCCAGAAATTGTACCTTACTTGTCATGAGAAATTAGTTGATTTCCTTCCAGCGCCTCATGGCTCCGTCGCGCCGCTTCAATGAATAAAGGAATGAATATGAAATTATAAGCCGCTGCCTTATAGACATGGCTTGCGACAATAAAAACAGATTAGATTTGGGTGAACAATAATACTACAAAACTTTGTGAGAGCGCATGCTATGAGCTAATTGAATTCACGCCCCACCGTATAAACGAAGAGGAATAAGACGAAACAATGAAAATGTTAGTTCATTGTTGTCGGCCACTTATGGCTTTGTACAAAACGAGCTCACGCCGTTTAGTTATCTTCTTTTACTTTTATTACCTGGAAACTGATACCGAGTCTAGAATTTAGTTGTACAGCCTGTTTCCCTGTCTCGTAAGGTATTGACATTTAAGCGTTATTTTCCCTCCAGGCTTTAGGTAATGTTCGGCTAACTACTAATAACTAGGGGATTTTTATTTCTTTCGTTTTAGTATAAATCAAGTCAAGAATCCTCCTTTTGCATCGGCTAGACGAAAAAAACTCTGCGCAGTTGCGCACTTTCGCGAGCAAGCTAGAGTCTCATCGCTTTTTAGAGTCTAATTACAGTACATTCAAGGAATTTATTGAAGTTCTGTGGCGAACCGATCATTTTGGTGTGCTGCTTGATTTGCTATGAATGGAAGTGGGCGTTTGGTGCGAGTGATGGACACTGTAAGTGACGCTTGCTGGTCTATCAATCTGAGGCTCCGGACACTGATCTCGTGCCGCTAATTGTGGGCTGTGCCGTCGCTGCTGCCGCTTCCTTTCTCTGTGAGGTAGTAATGCCCTGGTGGTGCCATTATTGCTGAACGTTCTTTTTATATTGGTTGCCTTCCTGAATATTGTGTTGCTGCCGTCTGCGTTACTGTAGGTTCTCTATAGCTGTTGCTAGTGTTACCTTATATGTTTGGTGTGTCCCGTAGACTTCTAACCTTTTTTTTGCATTGCTTTTCAGCTACATAGTAGACAATTGTTTGCTTAAGTTATTCGCTGTTGCTGAGGCATTCGCTAGCAGTGCAATATTGCTACTGTGCTGCTAAAAGTTTGAAATTTCCCTCACTTAAGACATAAGTCTTGGTGAACGAATATTATTTATTGTCTCGTTTATCTTCTAAAATGCCTCAGTATTAATATATTTAGGGAAATTATAATCAAGAAAATGCTAGAAATAGTGTAGCTTTACAACGGTCAGATTTCTGTGAAATTTTCCACATTGCGCTTCTTTTTGCTTGTAAATTTCCTGTCGGAATATAAGTCAACGTTTGTGGAATTGGTTCGAAATTTGATATGGACGAGGAGTCGTTAAGGATGGCGTCAGTCGAGCCGTGTCTCGAGAGTCGGAACTCCTCATATCCGCCCAAACCAAAAAGGAAATTGAATCTGAGGAAACGGTCGAGGCTGTGGAGACACTGCGTGTGTGAGGCGCTTTCCTCGCTCAAAATCTAGAAAATATTTCGTGGCAATATCCTGCAGCCATCAATCTTCTAAAGATCTTCGAGGCTGATTAGAAATAAATCTTAGGGTTCCTCGACTAATTCGGCGCACAATTTCTGAAATTTCACTTCTCGTAAAAACAACTTGGAAGCTATATACAGCAAAAAGATGAAACTGAACTTATATAACTTTTTTAGTTTTATGTTGTAACACTCGAGTATATACTATTCCTTGGCTGCGCCACATATCATTTTCAATTTTGTATATTTGGGGCTTAGATCACTCTTATAGCCTCATCAATGCCAATGGCACGTCAGAGAGCCATGCCTGGGATCCCGTCTTTTTGTGGAGCTTCGAAAGGTATCGTGGGCACATATGACCGGTGCGATGAGTACCGATGAAAGGTATCGTGAGGGCTGATGAAAGGTTTCACGAGTCCTATTGATCAGTATGCTTCACCGTCTGGATGTTCGACATCCGCCCTAGCGTACGTCGAGGTCCTCCTTTTCCAAATAAGCGGTTAGGCGAGATCTTCGTGCTGGCAATGGAGCCGCAAACGCCTTTTGGCGGCTGAAGGGAGACCGCGGACGGCCAATCATTGCGATTGTCGGAAACTGTCTACGAAGATGACGAGTCTCAGCGCGCTGGACTAGTGCGGCGCATTTCAAGCGACATTGCTGGCTGGTCGTAATGCCGAATAAGAGCCGTATTTAGGCGTATTTGCTGCATGCCTTTGAATAGATTACTCGCTTCATATGAAGTGTGGCTCGCATAGCCTCTGTCACTGCTCTGTACTTGTTAATAAACGCCGTACGGGCAAGAAGGGGCGGTTCTGGTCTTCTACTAATCATTATTTTTATTGTTTATTAGTTTGAACTCCGATCGGGCAAAATTGCTATCGAATAATTAGTTACGATGAATTCCAAATTCTAAGCAAAAATTATATGACTTTGCATTGATAGTACAATTATTTGTTTTCTTTCTTATTTTATTCCAAAAGAGAACTTCATTAGAATTATTGTTCTCTCAAAACTACTAAAATCGTAGTTAATATTTATTATGCTCATATATATTACTGAATATCCATTAATTTTTCGGTGTTTAAATTTACTAGAAGGAAGCAGAAAAATTCTATCGCTGATATACTTCCGAAATGTCTGCTATAGGCGAGGCGCGTACGGTTTGGACTCGTAGGCTGAACAGTTTTTGGCGTCCAAGATCCGGCCACGCCTATGTCTGGAACTTGACTGGATTTAGCAGGCCGCAGATATGAAAGTGTCTGCCAACGCACCCATATTAAGACAGCGGTTTCTTTCTGTGCCTGCCAAGTTTTTTGGGGCCTGTTTGTGAAGGTGGGTTTTCGGAGAGGCTTCTGCGTATATAAGTGAAGATATGATTGAAACTTATTCGTGCTGCGCCTCATATTGACACGATTTAGTAATTTGTTGCGCTTTACTTTTGCTTTGTTTGCAAGACGTGTGTTTCATGCAGAAATATGTATTTTAACTGTGTGTAAATGTTGATTGATTTGTTAATTTAAGCGTTTTGATTCAATATTGGTTGTTGGGCAAACGCGATATGACGCCCCGGCGCAGACGCTATACGTTCGTACTCCTTTGCCTTCATTCTGGTCGGAATCGCCGAAAAGAAGGTATGGCCTATCAGGGCTCTTTATCTGGCAAATTATACACTCTTGTGCTGCGTACTGCGATTATCTCGCTAAATATCTCCAGAGACACGATTCTTCCCGCATCCTCGCTTGCCAGGAAATGTTCGCCTCGTTCAAGTGCCAGCTGTGTCATTAGAAAGAAAGTCCAAGTGTGGATTGCGAAGGTGAACCTGGTCATGTAATTAAAGGCCATCAAATATTATCGTATTCCAATAGCTGAGATGCGAGGGTCGCTTTCTGCTGAACAATTTCCTTTGTGCTTGCGTGACTTGATTCTGTTTTACTTTTTACTCCGGCGTTTTTCCTCTGGCTTTTGGAATTGCAGTAGTGAATCTGTTGTGCGGATTCGAACTTAACTGAAGATACAATAAATATTCGCTCTCACGGGGTATGCATGACTGTCATCTTGTCTGTGTGAGTTACTCAGCTAACACGAAATATAAGGTTGAGATTGAAGAATCTGTAACTTTATTAGCATCGTAAATAATTGATAGACCGTAAATTTGATCTTGAACGTTTAAAAAAAACTCTTGCACTATCTCCAGGCGCTGTGCTCTGTTTCGCCCATCAAAGATTTATTCACTTTGTAATTGGCATGCAATTGGAATAGTGGAAGAGCCAAGTGCAACCAATGCGGTTCATTATATCAGTAGCAAAGCAATTCAATACGGGCTCCATGAAGTTGAATGTATGAACAACGGTACAACGGTGAGCGTACACCGTGCGTGCTTATCTGGAGACATCGTGAGAGCTGGAGAGCGACTCCCAGTCCAGCGTACGGCACGTCTCACTCATCGAGTCTTC
The DNA here is from genome assembly GCF_000764305.2 of Hyalella azteca. Lineage (NCBI taxonomy): Eukaryota > Metazoa > Arthropoda > Malacostraca > Amphipoda > Hyalellidae > Hyalella > Hyalella azteca. The sequence continues at coordinate 458,812 of NW_025940074.1, forward strand.
TCGACGCTCCATGACTCTCTGGAGATCTTTATAGTTTCTCCAGACAATAAATTATCTATAATAAATTATCTGGACGTCTTGTGTGATCATGGTGTGTCTTGGAAAGATCTGGATTTCTGTCTAAATTCTACAAGTTTTTTTAACTAACAGCTTTGCAATAAGTCAAATCTCGCATTGTAAATTGAATGGGAAAAAATTGGCTAAATTATTATGGAGTTTGGTGGGAAGAAGCTATGACCCATTCTTCTTTATGTTAGTTTGTATACTTCTATACGGATAAACAACTTAAAGCTACAAATGTATTGTGAACGTTTGATGCTTTATGGATCTGAAGAAAAATTTAATTTTTTTATTCACTGTGAAGGTTAGTAGTAACTTCAAATTAAATATTCATTCTTATTATGCATTAATCACTGGAGAATAATTACTCTCTTCTTTTCCGTGAGTTGTTCCTTGAATCAAAATTTCATATTAGTCTCAAAGAATTATTCTTCCCCATCCGATCTATGTAAGATAATTTCCAGTTTCCAAAGTAACAACTTTACTTGTGACCTTCCTCCCCTTAGCGGAAAGATATGCTCGATCCTTGTAGGAGTTCGAGGATGAACAGAGTCTGGCGTCACAATAGTTTTGCTGCTGCAACTTCAGGAGTCAAGTGACGGTCGAGTGGACTTGCCATGTCCTTAGCATTGTATTCAGTAAGCCAGCGACTTGTGTTGTGTTGGTGAAACATGCTCGGTCTTGCCACCACCACCGCCACAAATTCCAACGTCGACTACTGACTTACAATTATTTTATTGTGAATATTTATGCCTTACTCGTGAACACGATTTTGTTTGTCATTACTTTTTGGGATTGAATTGAAATTAAGTTACTGGCCTTTTAATTATTTCACTAATTATTACTGCTAGTGTTATTATTTTTATGTGTTTTCTTGGTAAACTTGTTAATAAACACGGAAAGTGAAAAAGAAAAAAAAGGAATTTTTAGTGGAAATGAACTTTTTGTGTTTATTTGTAAATTTGATAACGAAATGATTGTCTTTGTTTATAATACGTTGAATGACACTGATGGTTTCGATCTTGTAATTGCCAACTTACTTGATATCATCCTAGAATATCGCATTAAAATATGCATGGGGCTCATCATTAAGCATAAGATAATTTTTAGATGATCTTTTTCGTTCTTATTAAATCTATAAGCTTCATGATTCTTTAATGATTTCTTATGTTGCAGACATGACTTTAGCCATGCTTACGAACGTGAACGCGATGTCGGGCGTCAAATTTCGTTCCTCAGACGGGGAAGATTTGTTGTCGAGATGTTACCAGGACCACAGCGTTGTTTGAGGCGGGCTTGCCTTCTTGCTTTGCCACCTGCCACAGGCCAGCATTTGAAATTTGATGCCGATGACAGTTAATGTTTACAGTGTGGCTTGAAAATATCAATCGCAGCGTAAGCTTTGGTGTTTAGTGAGTGAGTTTCAACTAAGTACCGTAAGCATAATTCACATAACTGAGTGCGTAACGTGAAAAATTATTGTAATGGAAAATTTACAAACTGACAACAAAACTTGGAATTACCAGTTGTCCCCATAATTTTGTTTGTTGTGATTGGAATCAGTGACCTGTGCCCAAGTATTTTATTTCTCTTAAAAGGGTTCTTCGTTAAGTTATTTCATTGTCAAGCTTTCAATGCACTGTACTGAAAATTACTCAAGTTCTCTTAGTACTAATCAGCTTTGAACCTAACAATTTGAAGTGAGCAAACTGAAGGTTTACATCACATGCGGTGCAGTGAACAGGCAAGGCTCCTGTAGCAAAAGTATCGAGGGTCGTCTTTGAAAATAATGTGAAATTTCAATGAACTTTCTGGAAAGTACGTGATAATATCGATTTGACTGGAAATTTATGATAGATTATATTTTGAGAGTGGCTGTAAAATGATATTCGAAAGTCCAATAGCCCCAAAAAGTGAACAAAAAACACAGTTGTTGAGTTAACTAGCAGGCGTTAGTGGAAAAGCAAACGATATCTATTTTAAAATTTCTTTCTAATAGTATCTGAAAAAAGAATACAGTTTAATAGATTCCATCCCATCAGTGTAATCACACACAATAGCAGTGCCTCAATATTAAGACAACAATCGTGGTGTTGGTATCGAGTCGCAGAGTTCGAGCGATCCCCTGCCGGGACGCGATGGTGCGCGCGAGAGGCGGGGCGGCGGGCTGGTGTCTGCGGTTGTTCGCTATCGTCTTCGCTGCGGGGGCGTGCCGGCCCAGCCTCGCTCAACAGGTGAGTTCATATCGCTGTCTAGCGCTCCTTTCTACTTATGTTTTAGTCCTTAAATCTCAGGTGTGATATGTATTGAAAATAATTCTTACTTTGAATTTGTAACCATTTTCCTGGGTCATGAAGCAAATTCAATCGCTTTAGTCGTCGAATATCAGGTTTGATGCATCTTGTAAACAAATTATTTGAATTTTTGACCTGCTTTTTGTGGGTTATGAATTTTCTAAGAGCATATTTTTTAAATCTCAGGTTTTATGCTTATTGAAAAGAATTTTTTCTTCGAATTTATTACCTTACTGTCAGGCATGAAACAACTTCAATCGGAAGGTGAGTTCACACCATCCAGTGAGTCCTTGTTAATGTGTACGTCAATATTCTAATGGGCTTCAGCTCATTGCATAAATTAAGCTATTCTTCTCTCTGTCAGAGTGGATGTGCATCACTGAGGCTGAAGGTTTCATATTAAAATTCATTACAGCCTATTCACCGATATGAACTTGAATTTTGGAATAAATAATCAAAAATTTTATTGTGCAATGCATCTCGGCGCTACATCCACGAGTAGCACAACTGCTGTTTATTGTCTGCATGGACTTGAACTATTTGTTTTAACTATTGTGTTGTCTTCTCCCTTCCTCACCTCTGCCTTTTCCTCTTCATTCACTCATGTTTATTTCTGCTTTTATTTCGTGTCTATAATTTTTTACATTCTCATCGCTTATTATTACAGGATAGTCTAGTACACATTCCATCATTTTGAATGACAGTCATGCTAGTTTCAGCATAACTTCTTGTCAGAATAGGAACTATTAATTAGAACGGAAATTCATGTATTACGAATATAAATGTAAAAAATTCTACATGATTGCTTTCAGTTAAGAATAAAAATTGTAGCAGCATTTTACGTGTTATCTCTAAGGTTGGATTTCTAATGATCTATGTCTATAAGGGCATTTGAAGGAAAAAAGTACTCGTGTACATGCAATAATTTGTACATTTTTGTTTGATAAGAAGAGCAGCTTGCTGATGAAGATGCTCGACGCGAGAAGTTTGCGGTGCAGTTTTATCGCTGAATTGACGTAGACTGAGAGCTATTTGGAGGCTAAGTCTGCCGTAGGGGTGCCTATAAGCCTCCACAACTCTCATCAGTCGCTGGATTGCCGCTCATCATCTTCCTGCCCGGGATATTGGCCCTCTAGACGTCGCTGCCCTCCCTTCTCCTTACCGACACTCCCCGGAAATCCCTCCCATTAACTTCTTAGTGAACTTAGTTTACGAATTTTAGTAACTCTGTATTATTTGGTAAATGAAGTTCCTTCTACTTATTTGTCAACATTGCGACCCTTCTACAAATTTGTTGATAAATTTACCGTATTTAATGGAAATTAGTAGGTTATATTTGAATATAATTTAAAAATAGCTCATCACGTTTCACCTCCTCCTTTCACTCTCGATTCCTCAGCGTAAGAACATTCACTCCAAATCGAATTTGTTGCGTACTTTTTTACAACACTTCTCTTTAACTTCACTTATTGTTGTTTGTTTGTTTGTCTGCCACAAATCTTATAATCGATATTTAACACACTTCTACCTGTCGAATCGATCTGAAATTTTGCACACTTGCATAAAGTTGGTAACAATGCATGAATCAATTGACAGAATAAATAATTTTGAAAATTAACAAATATATTTTTTTTCAATATTAAAAAAATTTACAAAATAATTTTGTCAGCTACAAATCTTATAGTTTATATTTGGCACACTTCTACCTGTCCAATTGATCTGAAATTTCGCATACTTGTGTGAAGTCGGAGGCAATGCATGAATCAATTAACAGAATAAATAATTTTGAAAAAAATTATATACCAAAAAATTGAAAAATTAATTTTTTCATATTTGAAAATAAAATTAGAAATTCATGGTACATCTGTAACATTGGAGACACTGGATTCTTTAGAAGTGTTGTCTTTATAAAGTAATTTTTAAACATATATTATTGCAAATGACCTCATATTTCTGTTGTCAGAACCTAGCCTAAAGCATTCAACTTTGTTCATACTTCGAGGCTCAGCCGCCTACCACAACCTTCCTGATGTTTGATAAAAGTCCACTCCTTGAGGTGGTGCAAGGCTCGGGAAACTTGAACCTGCCTCTGCATTATTTACATCCGCTGCCAGTCCGACGCTTTGATTTGCGGTCCATTTCTGTGTAGGGATGGAAAATATACGCAATCCTAACCGCAACCATAAAATAATTATAAGTAAAAATAAAAAATAAGTAACATTAATAACAAAAAATGTCAAATTCTAGTTGCCGAACATAATTTAAGTATTCAGAGGAAATTTTCTATATAGATTGACAGTTAACGCAGAAACTTCAAGCCTAAAATGAGCAAAAAGTATTCAAGATTTTATTATTATATGCGCTTCGCTGTTTATATTTCTCCGTATTGTTGTAACGTTCTCTTTTGTTATTCTCCTTTCAGGCTGTTTATTAGCAATCACTACATTAGAGTTTTAAATTAAATACATTTCATTAGGTTTCTTCATCTTCATGTGAAAAGTTCGCTGTCCACTCGATTGCACCGTTGCTTACAGCGTGAAGAAGCACACACGATTCCACGGTAATGTTTGGAGTAGTTCATGTCCATTGATATCGGTTGAGAGGACGAGTTCTTGTCCATTTACGAGGTCTACAGGGATCTTATCGCTACACATTTGCCTTCTTTACACGACCGACATGCGCAGAAGACGAGATCCAGGAATTTCTGTCGTCCTGCGGCCGACACTCTGCCGCGACATGACGTAACTGAGCGCTCAGCCACATTAGGCGCCCATGATGCTCGCTGCTAGATTCATTTGATTCAAGCTACCTGCTATATTCATTCTGCATATCAATGTACAATTTTTGTAGAGTATAACCAGTATAAGCATGTTTTTCAGAAGTAGCGGAAGCTTTAATTTATTTTGTGACTAAAAAATCCCAAGTCATAATTAGTTGAGATAATTTTCACAAATAATAACGATATGTACCAAGGTTAAGTTTGAAGCCTGTAGCTTATTTATACAGGGTGCGGCGTGGGAACTTACTCTTTTAAAAAAATCACAAAGTAAAAAGTATTAAAGATAGCGTTTTAATTCTTTCTTTTTTACAAAGAGCTACATTTAAAGTTTCGTTGGGTTTACTTACAAGTTTAATTCTTGAATATTACATCTTGTAGGTGACCTCCATGACACAGAGACTGCGAACGCGCGCTCCTCTCTCGACCACTGCATGGTCGCAACTGAACTGAGTGGACGAAAAACTTCATAGCCCGCGCACCATATTGCGCATGGCGCCACCTTCCTAGGACTAATGGCCGCCACGTGGCGCGCAATTCAAATAAGTAAGTTCCCGCGCCGCACCCTGTACATAACTCCCGTCAACGGTAAATGTTTGACGTCTTCGCCTGTGTTCGTATCGATTTGAAACTGATTAGATACAAAAATTATCATGCAACAAGTGAAATAAGTGCCGAATATAACTGATCAGCAATTGTTAATTAGCTTCAATGATTCCTGAACGAAATCAACCTTATCTGCGGTTGTTTCTTCACCGCCATGTTATTCGACCATTGATACCAATTATAAAGAGTAGTTTATGCCCCGACCCACGCGACATGGCTATCGTGGTTCTCACAGCACGAGTGTAGCCGCAGAACACGGCGGCTAAGATGTAGGGTGACATTTTGCGGTGACTGCCGCGATGTCCCGTGACTTATGTACGGGGGGCGGCTCTGTGACGACCTACGCGCAGCGGTGGTTGCGGTCATCACGACTGGGGTACTGGACGTGTCCAGCAGCGTAAGGTCTTAACTTTAAAGGGATTGTGAAAGAATAAAGTTAACAAAAGTTTTGTGTGCTTCCTAGCTGCACACCATTCCCGCAAGCACCTTCCTGCAGAGCACCACGCACGATTAAATCACATTAATACATGTATATGCCTATGTTTCCTTGTCTGCATCATTCTTTGTCTAATTAATTAACACCATCTCAATAAAAATTGTTAGTGGCTCAACTATAGCTGTAGAAGCCGAGCGGCTAACAACGCGCCTCTTGTCATTGCTTGTGTTGTGTCATTACTTATTTCCGGAATATTGACTGTTATTGACTAAATATTCCGTTATTGACTAAATTGTATGGAATAACGAAAATTTTGTAGTTTCACTTTAAGGTGAGTGGTTCTGAAAAGAAGCCTAGAGTTTTTATGATGATCTGTAGTTAATGATAATGATGATCTATCAGACCGAACCTCGTCTAGATCAGTATTATTGTAGTGTATGGCGATGGTGACACGTGTTGATATTGAGGTCGCTGGTATCAGGTTTGCAGCGTGTCATGTACCCGCCTGACACGTTCTTGGGTGTCGCGTCTGCGTGCAGCGCTCCATGAAGTCTGCAGCCACTTGACACCTGCAGCGGATGGTCTACCTGCGTGCCGTCGGCTTTCTACTCATGAAAAATATAATATTCTTCATTATTTAAAAAGTTTATTTAAAAATTTTAATTCTTTTTGTAATTTTATAAATTTGCATTTAAACTCTTATTTAATTAAAGACTCGCCACAAAGAATGGAAAGCATTCTATTCTTAAGTTACGGATTAAAGTGTGAACCTCAATTTCAGCGGTTTGTAAGATACGTCATTTTTTAGTCTGACCGGCGATTTCTTTGGGTGATATAAAGCGAATGTCTTATTCTAACATTTAGTTTCGTTTATAAAGACGTTTTTCTGACATTATAATGTTTTATTCTCACATAATGAAATTTTATTCTGGCATTTAGAAAGTTCTTACGAGTATACCAGCTTCAAACATTATTTAGAAGTATGATTAGAACATTACATAGATGTGAATTTTTTTAATGTGGCAAATATAGTCAGCAAAAATGTCTTCCATTATTTTTTCTTCACTCACCAACGTAAAGGCCTTTGTTCCTGATCTGATGATAAATTCATCGAATTCTCTGCTTAAGTATTAGTTTACGAGGCTCAATAAGAGCATTTCAATGAATGATTGTGATGTGCGTGAGGTTCGGCCATTAGATTGGGTACTCGTTTAGCTGCCGGTACTTCAGTGCCCAACTTGCCTCTTACTCGACCAATGAGAGACCACGAATGATGAACGAAGTCTCGTCTCATTTCCGTCACCAAGAAATCACGTGATTTCTATAACGTCAATTAGAGGCCGTGGCTGGGCGATGAAAGGCCTACTCAGTGTTAGCACCCTGCCTATAGTCCCATTAAAAATTAGATGCGCGCACGTCCGACCCTCTTGTGGTCATTGATTGGCCATCTACGAAGAACATAGAAATTTCCGACAGGTACATTCAGAAGACGCCCATTTAGTGAATAATTTTCGTGGGGAATGAGGTCTCTGTGCCTAGCTATATCATTGACTTGAGGTACCGAAACGCTGTCATGATAATGTTAGTTTTATTACTTGAAATTTGGTGTTCACGCGCGCTGTAATTGCTCGATTTATTTTTATTCACGTTAGTTGAGCCGTTTCAGTTCAACCCAGCGCAATTGAGGCGAACTATTTATCCAGGTTTTGGAGTTGCGCTCACTATTGCTGTGTAGGATTTTTTATTCCTCAGTGGTGCCCTCGTTTTTGAGAAGATTGATGGATTGTTGGCATGATACTTGGCGTGCTCCTACCTACCTATTGACGCCAGCCGCGGCTCCAATAAATGCTTCCATGATTTATTAATTGTTTGTCTTGGGACTGGCCCTTTCTCAATCACAAAAAAATTAAATTCCTTCCTTTACTTGGTATGACATTTTATTGATTGCTTTTTTTGTTTCATTCTATTTCGATATATTTTCAAAGTTTCATTCTAAATTTTAGAATTCATCCAGAGTCACTGGCTCCTGTGAATTTTACTGTACTTGAGTTTGAAGAAGATATAAAATAATCATTAAATGAAGTTTGCCGTTGTAACTTTTTGTGCAGTTTCCGTAGAGTATACAATTATGGAACTAGTTCGCTCTCTACTAAAGCACTGCATCCCCGCTGATTTTTACTTAGGCTTTTGAATAAGTGATTTAAAGGATTTTCACCCAGCCGTCCAGTTCGGCCTACGAGCTAGTGCACTAAATGCTGTGCCTTTCCCGACTTGCAGTCATAGACCATATTATCATAAGATTAGGCTTCTTCTCACACTTCTTAGAAATTATACTCAACAGGAGCTATGGACGAACAAATTATATGAGAAATAAATTATGAAATTAATAATTCCGCGAATGCAGTTCATGTTGACTATGCATTGTATTATGATGGGAGACCTCAATTCAATGTGAAAAACTGTCATCGCTCTACTCTCAGCGAGCATTAATTAAATGAAAGCATTGCACGTTCAAGAGCTAGGCACACTAGTCATGATACCGACCTCAGGAATCGAGTGCGTTGATTGCCAGCTTTCAAAATTGTCACTTGAGTACCATTTAAAATATTAATTTCATTCTCACTTACTCGGTCACCATCGCTGTCGATGACCTCTGCTCTTGCGGCTGTAAAATGGTTCACCTCAAGTTAGACCATAAACTATCCTATTGTATGTTATCAAGAGATAATTGCTCTTTACGACTTTGACTGATCTTCGTGTGGGCAAACATGGAACTGAATTGCCGAGCCTTCTGAGTTAGTGCACGGGTCACGCAACAGAAGCTAATTTTAAACAATATTAAAAACTTTTATACTTTCAGCTCTGCAAAGACGCCTACAAAAAAGATCTACTTCGTTTGCGGCAATGTTTTTTTTCTTTCTTGCTATCGGGTAGACTGCCAGAATTTGTGGTGTTTTTTTGTGAATAGTTAGATTGCGTGATTATACATTTCGTCATTCAGAGCCTTGCCTCTTGAGAGTCACCTGTTGACGGTACTTGAACGCAGACGCTGCGTGTCCGCGTTCGCTTCCTCATAACGACTTCTTGATCAGAAAATAATGAAGTGTCGCTGAGACTTGGCCTTAAGAGTCGCTCTTCGCTTCTTTTGCATAAATGAGTTCCATCCGATGAGGGGAAAAAATATTTCTACAAAGAGGGAATAGGTATTTTTCTCACAAAAGGTGGGCATAACTTATTTAAAATAACGATATTCGGTGAAAACGCATGTTGTATCATTGTTATCTTAAATTTGCACAATGTCACATAACGGCTATTTATAATGGCGTGAATACCTTAATTGAGTAAAGGGTTATCCTTCTTGCTAAGTATCATGTTTTCTATTTTAATAATGAGATGTTGCAGAAACTTAAGTTGTGCGTACTTGAGTTGTTTTTCAGCTTAAAATAAAAAATCAGCCTCCGATTTCCCGACTGCATTCAAGTTATTCTTAGAAATTAATTTTCCTGTGACCTGTCCGTGCTCTATAGTCTTGCAAAAACGCAAGGCATTGAGAGGTACGTGCCCGTGTCTGAGTCAGAAAGAACGATAATTATGAATGCACCCTAGTACGACTGATGTTATCTGCCAGTGAAATGTAACCTGTGATTGGTAAGCTCTTCTTCTGGGAACTGAAGCTTGGAAGCTGCAAGCTTCTTAGCTGGAATAGCGCACTGGTGGTGTAAACTCGTACCTTACGTTAGTTGGTGGGCGTCCAGTTGCCTTCACTTAAACGAAGACCGAAAAGTACTACATCGGGAGTATCTCGATTCTCGAGTCTTCACACATCATCGTCAGCAAAATTGCTTTTTTTAAGTTTATGATTCGCGTTGATGACACGGTTGAGTCTCCACCTACTGTGTGAAAGGTTATTCGAACTTGGTTTATAATTGCAATGTCGTTAATGTTGTATGCGAGCAGTGCGTCAGACGCGTGTTTTAAAGTCTGAAATCTTCTGTAACTTCGGGATCACCGCAAACTTACATTAAATTCATGGTTTCGTCGTTGTGCCTCTCCCGATGCATGCGCCTCGGTTGTCGTTTGCAATGCTCCATTGAAGCTATCGAATGATCATTAAACAAGGTTTTTGATAACTATGCAAGGCTACATTTATGCTTTCTTCTGGTCATTTGCAGTGTCAATTCAATGCGATATTGTGTGTGGCCCATTGCGTACGTTGTTTGATTACAATGCAATGCTGCCCGTTGTACACGTACGCACCACCGATCAGTTACGGCGCCTTCCTTATGTGCTCTTCTAATACTGAACCTTTCACTTCGTCATATTGATCGTATCTCTACGAGCAACGTCTGCAAGTTGAATAACATATAAAATTTATTAGTTTTTAATTATTTTTCGTATGAGGGCAAACTATTGCTATCCATTTTATTCGGATCACCAACACTAAAAATATCGGAAAATACACTATTCCGTGATATGTCTTATTGGTAGGACTGTTGATGTCGCAGCGCAGATAAACTCTTGTCATTTAACCATAAATCATGCAGCAGGGTTTGCATTTGTTGCGCAGAATAAAAGTGGATAAGAACCATGTGTAGCGCATGCGTCTGGGTTTTTTACTTGGTGGCACTTGCAGGATTTTTTAGACGTCTAGCCGAGGTAATTTTTCCATGACTGTCAATTCAATGCATTATTAATTCATTTATACCAACGTATGTTTTCTGCCAAATTTTACTTCATTGCCTATCAAGTGTTCATCAAACGATTGACTGTTATTTTGTTTGCCTAAAGTTTAATCAGCAGGCACTTATCCTGCGATTAAGATCCAGCGGATAAGTCTTCAGACGTTCATAATGATGAGCTGCTTGCTGCTGGCATCTGTTGCTTCGTGCCAGATTCTCAAAAAGCGATAATCAGTGCCCGTGTTTGTTCGATTTGTCTCTGCCAAGACAAATTGGGCGATGAACGGTCATGTTTGGGTAGCTAATTACTACCAGAAAGGAAGACAAGCGGCTGAGGGCAGGAGTGCCAGGGCACAGAGGACGACGACGTAGGTATATGCCGTAGTGTCGGGGCAGGTTCGGGGCGGTGTCGGAAAATTGACTGCCACGCCTTTGCTTAGACTCCTTATGAGGCGATACACTAGGCTTACGACTTACGAATGGCCATCGACACTTGCATGAACTGCAGTCATGGCTGTTGCCTAGCATCCTCAGACATTTGTTCTGTCTGGGGTCGCCCATTGCCTTTGAAGGCAATAGCTGCGCTTCCAGCGGCCAGTGTGCTTGACTCTCTGGCTTGCAGCGCCCCTATTATGTGGAGGCAAGGTGCTCGCAGCTCCAGGTCTCGCTCTTGCGTAACGGTGTTCAGTGGATGAACCCGACTGCGTAATGAATACTTACTCTGAAGCGTCTAATCGCTCTCAATTACTGTCACTAGCAGATTTATTGCTACGTGCATGCGCTCAGCGAAACCTGTTTAGATGGGGCACTGCTTCTAATTATTGAAACCCTATTATTCATTGGCATCATTCACGTCAGTTGTACTAAAATTTTTAAATATCTTTAATTTCGTGCCTTCTTTATGAAATTTGACGCTACATGTTTCACGAATTGCAAAAGTGTTATCGTATCGCGGAACACCAATAAGCTTGGGCATAGCATGAGTCTGTAACGGGTGTGTGTCAGTCGTGTATGTCAAACAGTCCTTGTAGGGCTCGTTTCCGCGCGCTGGTTGCGTGCATTCCTCTCGTTTGTATCGACACGCCGCGAGCCTTCCAGGGGCTTCTTATCCCAGCATCTTGCGCGCTCTGCACAGGATTACAGTGGGATTGAAAAAATCAATATTTATTTCAATTTATGTCAGTACTCGCCATGAAACTCCATCAATATTTTGGTTAAAATTGAGGAAAACAAAAAATGGCATAATTTAAAAATCCAAGAGGAGCTCTGAGAAAATAAGTACTTGCTTGATAACTTCCTAATATTTTTTTGGAAAGGAATACAAAAATTTGCTCAAAAATAACGTTCGCTTGTGTGTTACAATTTCCTCAGAAATTGTCCATATGCTGCACTGAAAGGCGTAATTTCCTCAGCAAATGTGCACAATTTCCCTGGCAGTGCGAAATTACGGCATTTTTATAGCGATTGTGTATGCAGTGCTTGAACACGGCATTTCTCTATCTCAGTTTCGTGTCGCCGTGCAGCGCTGAAACTAGGAATTTTCCCTGCAGTTTCCTAACCGCGCTATTGAAGCGTTGGCTTCCAGTTTGAATTTTCCTATAATGCGGGCTTGCTCTTCACCGCTCTACGAAGCTCCTTATTTCGTGCAATTTTCAGAGTAAATCCGGCCTTGAGGAGCCAATTTGGCCGTATGAGGTGACCGGAGCCTTGCGCGCACTTGCGCTTGCTGATGGCAGGGCAATACCTGAACAGTAAAAGCACTTTTCGTTTTTCCATTTCCGCTATACTTTGTCGAAAATTTATAATTACGTCTTCGTGAATTCTAATGATTTTTTCCACCACTGTTCCAAGTATAAGATTGTAATTGTGATTTTTTAAACATAAGCCGATAGGTTTCATATTCAATTGGTTGATCTAAATCATCACCGTCCATGACTGAATTTTTTTCGATACCAGTGAAGATCGTCCCAAATGCCGTTGATGTTGTGTGTTTTCAGCCATTATAGTATAAGTTCTTGCACTGTGCTGCTGCTGACTTAACGCAGCCAGTTTGAATAGTTTATTCTATAATCAGTTCATACCGAATTCCACTGATCATTAAATCTGCGTTATTTTGCTAAGCTTGTTGTACGTTTGCGACACAGGCTGCCTTTGCAGTGTTCTCGTCGCACGAATCTCCGTCATAGCGCACATGATGCAGAAACTCCTTTCAATCGCAATCCCACTTTGAAATATTGGTTCGACTGCCTTTTCGTGTCCTGCAAAGTAATGCTGTAAATCACAGCCTCTCGCGTCCAATTGTTTTGAAAGCAAGGCCAGGCTGCGACATCACATCGCCTCGGGCCTATAAGCTCACGTTGTTATTCAGGACGCCGCACTGTTTAGTGCAAATGAAGTGATGCCGCATATATGCTGTGACCACTGTATTGTCATGTGGTGCATCATGTGTGCTGTGACCACTGTATTGTCATGTGGTGCATCATATGTGCTGTGACCACTGTATTGTCATGTGGTGCATCATATGTGCTGTGACCACTGTATTGTCATGTGGTGCATCATGTGTGCCTGTCTCTTATACACATCTAGATGTGTATAAGAGACAGCGTGTATGGCAGGCTGTTGACGTGTATATGGCAGGCTGTTGACGTGTATATGGTGTGCTATTGATGGGTGAGGCAGGCTGGTTCTTTCCATCTGTTCTGATGACGCTACCGTCACCGGGGAGAGAGATTGAGAGAACTGTTTCCCATTCGTCTTGCATTGGGTCAACGTTTGTAAAGATACTAGAAGTTTCTTCTTTTGATGATTGAATTTAGTGGTAGTGTAATTGATGAAAATCGCTGGAAATGTTACTCGATTGCAGTACCATTGCATGTAGAACATTCTGTTGATGTTTTTAGTGTTCATTTGCGGAAAAAACTTTTCAAGTTTGAGGGATGAAACAAAAAGATTTTATTGAAAAACTCGGTGACTGAATTTTGCTTGGCCGTACTCGGTATAGCAATAAGAGGCTTCGTTTTGAGGCTCGGATGTCCGGAGAGGAATCGAATCTCGCTGCGTCCATCGAGACCTCTCCATAAATTCATTTCGGATCCACATTCTTGCATGGCTATGGCGCTGGTCTGTGGTCGAAATCTTACAGGAATGTCGCTCAAATTACCATTGTTTGGAACCGCGTGACCCCAGATGCTCGAGCCTGAGATATGTGTGCCGGATCGTGCACACTCACTTAGAACCTGTACATGTTGCCCTATCGAAGACCAATGGAGGGGTAATTAAATCGGGCATTGGTATTTTCATCAGCGATATTTCGTGGAGGTTATTAACTGTTAATTGTTTAGGTTGAAGATATTTGTCCACTATAGTCGTCTGTGTTAATTATAGCTCCTGGTAACGTTGAGTAATTATTTGTACACAAGCTAACAGTTCTTGATTAATTACTTATGTATATCGTTCATCAAAAATCATTCAAATATAATTTCATATTCACATATATCACTGACAGCAGTAATTATCCTCAGGAGACTTAATTCGTTGTGAGAAATTGTACGTAAAATGTCCCTTCATTGTATTTTAACCATTTAAAATATCTGGAATAAAATACGTCATGATATTAAAAATCATGAATAAAATACGTTGAAACCAAAAGGGTATTGTGAGGCAGTATTAATCAACATTTATTCTAAGAAAGGAAAATCACAACAATAAATCAAATTGGCTAATCGTCCTATTCAATCGCACTGAAGAATCTACGTTTTCTTGCTAAACCTAATAATGTCGACTGACATCGAAAAGATCACCACGAACACAAAACAATACAATAATGCCAAAAAAAGTTTTAAATGCTCAATTTAACCTACAGAGGTCAATATGACAAACAACTAAAACAAATAGGCACAAATGCGTTGTTTCCTCTGCTGTCACATTTTTAAATAAATATTCCAACATCGAGATGTCTTGAGAACCGGTGTGATGGCGGTTTCAAACAGTATAACCAGCACCGCGACCAAGTATGTCCAACAATTTCTCATCCTTTGCCGCAAGTGTAGTCTCAATTGGGCGTCGATTCAAATTTAATTCGTGCAACAAAATGATTTACGACACCAAAGGACACTTCAGCACCGTACTTACAGGATTCCGTGGCACGGCAAATTCTCACGATTTATCATTTCACCGGCATGTCGGCATACTCGTTCCTCAAACCTCTACAGATGATACGGGAGAACGTGACCTAGGAATTGATGGGAATTCACGTAAGTGCTGGTTACCTCTTTTGGTGCTGCCGTCTCTCTCGATGCTCTCTATTTTTTTTTCAAAACTATGAATGTCGCGAGCATCAAAGCCATAAAGGTGCAGAATACCATAAAAACTCCAGAGTTCACACTGAACAAAATATGAACCTAATAATTGTGAATAAAACAATTTGCTTCTACCACAATTGGGCCACTGTTTG
The DNA here is from genome assembly GCF_000764305.2 of Hyalella azteca. NCBI lineage: Eukaryota > Metazoa > Arthropoda > Malacostraca > Amphipoda > Hyalellidae > Hyalella > Hyalella azteca. Next base: position 474,116 of record NW_025940074.1, read on the forward strand.
AAGATAAGGCTCTTCAAAATAGGGGAGGAAACTTGTAGGAACTTTGGAGTGCCGTGGAATCATTTTTGGTTTCCGGGAGCAAAAACCGTGAGATGAAAGCTAACGCAATAGCGTTCGAAATGTGACAGCTGGGAGTGCGACATCTCCGTAGGTTTTTCTACTTCGTTCACATCGTATTGTTACTATTTTGTCCTGATCAATTGCACTTCGATTTAAAAGCAAGATCACATTGTGTTGCAGTTTTTAATCATGTTAATTTCGACGAAATTTACCTTATACGAAATTATGTTTGTTGCGAGGTATAATCACAATAGAACGAAATAAAGTTGAAAATGCACGACGATATAGAGAGAACTCTTCGATTCCAAAAACCTGCCTCAAAGAATACTGCGTGTTAATATTGATGCACCTGTTAATATACATTGTTGTTCAATTGTATTATAGATTGTGAAGCTTTAATAGTTTGGAAAAATCGGCTTTAGTTTGTGTTCCTCGACTTCTAGAACAATTTTTTTCGGTCGACTCGAGTGAACCAAATTGCGCTCAAACCCCGCAGTCACTTTGCGAGGAAAAATTCCCCATTTTGCCATCCAACTTCAGAAATTGATTCTCCATTTCTTCGCAACTGGCCTCGAGCAGAAACTCAATCCGTCGTGACGGTGTCCCTTATTGCGGACGTCTCTTGAAGCGCTTGAGAGAACGGCCTGCCAGCGGGTAAATACTTGCCGAGGCTTCCCTTCAGGCGACTCGGCCTTACTCGATCGTACCATTTGTGACTTGAGTAAGAACTCAATTTGTTACGGGGTATAATAACCCCTAAACAACTCTATGCGCTGGCAAGATGGGTTGTAATTGTTCGTTCGACCTGACTGAGCTCTATTTCCGACCTGCGATCGTGCTGAGATGCGAGTTTCAGAAAGCGTTTAAGAATGTGATAATATGACTATAAACAGGTGAGGTGACTTAGAGCTGTGATATTGTACATATTTTGGAGCTTTGTCGTTATAAGGTTCTAACTAGTTGAGGTGTAGAATTCTTTTTAGAAATTTTGGTCATAATTCGGACTCGAGTATTTAGCTCCTCGTCAAAAAACGTGTGCGACCATCGATTACTTTCACTTGTCAGTTACATCTGCTTTTCTTGTATGTAAACTACTTGCCACAAGATTATCTCTCTATTAATTTTCATTTTTTCATCTAAAGTCCTAGCTGACGAGCTATAGAGCAAGCTCTACGGCGATGGCTGCCGAAAGTAAAAACTATTAACTTAAGGTAAGAACCAATCGTTCGTAAATACCATAGAACTATCAACAAATACCATGAACTCTGACGGCTAGATTATTTCACAAATGGCTTCAACTTTAGAACTACATTTCTTACGTTTCTTACCTGCAGATGCGAATTACCTTGCGCAAGTTATGTCAGTTGGTTGTTTATGACAGAAATGTCTCGTTTCATTAAAAATCATATCCGTCAGAAGTGACCGCGAAGAAACAAACTACTGATCGTCAGTCACTTAATTGATTGTAGTCACTATTTCGTAGTTTCTACAGGTTCCTCTGCCCTTGTAAAGAATGACAGAAAAATAATAGTGAAGTGACTAGAGTATGCAAATTATTTTTATCTTGTTTTTAGAAAGCCGTTTCATCGCGTATCTCATTTTGCAAGGATTATTTTGTGCTGCCGCCCGTTACACTTTTTGTGGTCTCGATCGTTATGAGCTCGTTTTAGACATGCCTTTACGGTATGAAGTTTATGTTGAGACGCCAGTGCAATCATGCACCCCGTGAACTCAGGTTTGTCTATGTTGTTTCACATTTAGGATCGAAGATGTGCACGTTTGCCAAGTGATTACTGGACTCTAGTGTGGTGTCTGCAGGAGCTTCGATTATTCCACGGGTGTGTGTTGTTTCTTCTATATGATTACGTAATGCGTGCTGGCGTCAGTCAAAAATATAAGGATATTTCCAAATGATGTCGATAGAAAAATTTCGTTAGAAGTAGAAATGAAAAAATGTTTTACGAAATAGCTGTAGCATTTAGGATAAAAACCGCAATCATTTCATTCGCTGTCACCTGGTTCAATGTTAGGGTGGATGAGTTTAATACATTTTAATCCACTAACTTTTTTGTATTTGAAAATAAGAGAAGAAACTGTAATGAATTAGGCACTGATGGATGCGAGAATTCTTTGATAATATGTAAAAAAGTCTGTCATTATCGCCTTTAGGCGAGTTTGCAAATCGTTACTGAAATCAGTTATCAGAGACTACAATGAGATGAATGCGGCCTACCGCCACTGCGAGTGCGTGCTTTGAAACGTGTTCCTCAATTTCAGGATGACGAAATAAACGAAGTCATTAAGAGGCAGATCTAATCAGGCCCGGTGACGTTCGCTCTCTAGAAGGAGCTGTCATCACTTTCGTGAGTGGAGCTTAAATTCTCCTATTCCAAGAATGAGCATTTCTTTATTAGATCACCGCAGATCACTTCTCTGCCGCCCATCCATCACGATAGAGCCTGACGATGACTGGCACTCCGTAATCTGGCTTATTCCTGCGCCGCTTGCCAGTTCTATTAGTGCCTTCTGCTCAACGAAGACAGACAAGCCGGGGACGCGCCATTTATGGCCACAGCTGCCTTAACGCTTACATTTATGTCATGAGAGGTGCGCCATACTGTAGGCTTCGACAAATTATACCTACCTTTTTTCATTATTTCATCTTGAAGCTTTATCATTGAAATTTGTTCATCGTTCATGCGCCATTCACCGTTGCTTTGTTGAATAAAACAACTGCTCACATGTCATTTAATTGGTAAGCATATCTCGCTAAAATTGTCCACTAATTTGTTGTAACTTTTTAGCAACTTTTCGCGGAAATTTAACTTTTAATTGTATTCTTCAGCATTCCTGCAACGAGCTATTCTTGAACAGTTCTCTTTTACCCTTATCGATCGTAATAGATCTGGGTGTACATAGAGCCAGTGGATTGGGTCAGATCCTTGTGTACTGACTGGACATAATTAACAGGGCGAAGTGACCCGTGTTGCTATTGGTGGTCAATGGCCAGCGCTTATCTGTAGTCGCTCTCACCTTCTCGCAACTCTCCCTAGACGCTCATGTCACTGGAGCCTAGTGAGGAACTTTCTTTCCTTTGAGTCCTGCTAACGCGGAGATAGCTTTGATACGTCGAGCGTTAGAGCTCGACAGTCACTCTCACCGACTTGCTGCGACTCCAACTGCTTAACTCCGCTAAAGGAACTCTGATCACTCGGCTGATCTAGGTGTAACTTTCTTCTACCTTTATTTGCCTCGGTTTGTAAATCTGGGATGGTGCAACAACAGAAATGTTTACTCTGCCCGAGCATCGTCTATTACTGAACGATACCGATACTATTATGCGTTCCACAGTAGTATCCACAAAAGACTGCAAATTTGTAGTTTGAATACGTGATGCCAAAAATGAGCTTTATTACATTTTTTGCAGTACGGCCCGGGAGTTTCATTGCGATTGAATGATGGGTTCCGGTGTCGAGGATCTTTTGGCCGTACCGGTACTATCAAAGCTCGCTTAGTAAACGTATCGGAGGATTTCTCTTTCCTGATCGGTGGGTTTTGCTTGATAATTCATCAGTTACCGGCTGATAGAGTTACTAACCCGTAAATATTTTGATTAGTCCGTCGTCAGTGTCGGCACAATGCTGTTCGCTAGCCCAGTGGCGCCGGCAGCCACTGGGCGTAGCGGCGCGGTGTCGCCTGTTCGGGCTGGGCACAACAGAGCGTTGCTGTTGCTGCAGCTTCTGTTGAACACGCTATAATGCCAGCACTTCACACACGCGCACCCTCTTCAACTGAGTTATGCTGCATGGGCTTTAGGGTTCACTGCACCCTAAAGTCTGCTACCGGACTCTCTTTTATCATCATAATCATCATTTATCATCAATCTCTTATGGGGGAAAATGCTAGGAATTTGTTAATGTTTAACTAATGTCGTAAAGTTAATTGCTGTGGATTTAATGAGCTACAATCTAAATCTTGATGCTGACTGTGCCCAGCTGAATTATTTGTCTCTTATTTTTTGTATTCAGCTATATAACGCCTCATTAAGTGAAGTAGTGTGTGATTTATTTTTCAAGTTTGTTTTTCCGTATCAAAAATACTTATGATTATCGTATGCATTTCTCTTTACCTTGGCTACGACAGCCTGAAGAGATGCTAGTGTCCGCCGCGTCACGTGTGCCGAACCGCCGCCTGTAGGCTTCAAAGACTCCCTCGAAATTGGCTCATCAAGGACGTGTCGTATTGGCGTCTTTCGCTAAATTTGACGATGTAGTTTAATTTCTGGTTCCTTGATTTAAATTTCATCCGACTACGTAGGGCGAGCTAGACCAGAAAATGGAGGTAAATTCGGAGACAGGAGTTGGGCGATTGCTCGCTGCAACTTCCCTGATGGACATTGCGATTCTATATCATTTCCGCGAGCTCTGATCAAAAATTACTGTATTCACTTATTACTTACTTCATTAGATTACTTCTGAATGTTTTTGCAATGACAATTTTGAATGCAATTCTTTTAGAAAGCATCTACTGGCGACGATTTTATTTATGTTGAAATTTAGTATAAAGTGGCCGACTTATATTTTGATAAGTGCAGTGTAGTAACTAAGTTTATTTGCATATTAATGTCGCGGAAATTACGGATTATACAAAACGCTCCAATCGATGCCTCAGATATATTTATAATTCACCGTAGCATTATGAAATAAAATTTTTCAGTTTTCACTTGCCTGCCTTCGTGTGCTACGACCTTAATTACGTTCGCATCCATACTTGCATGCAGTTTAAAATGAAATATTTTTTAATGTGTTGTATTATAAAAATGTACATTGTATGTACAATTGGGCTGGCGTTAAATCGGAAGTGATTCATCGACGAGACCCGCATCTCGCGGCTGGCAGTGCCTCGTCGCTCTCGGGTCCCATTTGAAATGATCAGCTTGTGCAAACGAATAAAATATGCTCTAAAAGCTCTTCAATTTCTGGTTTGCTGTTATTTACGAGCTTAAACGCTTGAAAAATGAAGAAATGTAAATCTTCGAGATCTACTTACATGCTACTATCATAGTTCCTGCTATACGCGTTGTCGTAATGCCAAACAATGTCTTCTCGGTTTACATCTGAAGTATAGCTTTATTAAAATAGTTGCATAGTACTATTTCATCTGTATAGCATCGCACAGATGTGACGGAACGAACGCCTTTTGCAATTCCATTGACCAGCCGAGGAATTCCGTCTTGAATTAACGAACCAATTATTGCTGGTAGGAAAATGTTTAAACCTCTTCTCCGATGTCGCAAACCGTTGACAGGATGAATCTTGCACTTGAATTTTACAGCTCCCACTTGCTCGTTGCTTCCTTTATATTCCCTTGGTCTCTGGAACGTCGCTGGCTCTCTCACTCACATTTACTGAGTAAACTAAAAACCTGTGCAAACACCTGGCGCTCAGACTTGCCTAGTCATGTCGGCTTCACTCCGCTCAACCGTCTTGTACAACACTGTGTTTCTGCAGGAATTACTCTCCACAATGCCGGCACGTGGCTAACCTGCTACTAGCTTATTCATTTGTTTCTTGCTAACTTTCTGTGCGGCTGGAGAAGGATCTATGCAACCGCTAACATTGTTTATCAAGTAAGACCGCGGCTTTGTAGCAAATGATTGGTTTGCATCGCTGTGGCGAGACTACTTCGTCGTGTATAATATTTTCCAGAATTAATTATTGTTTAATACTTTACTTATCTTGAGTACGATATGCGTGAAGAGTATCAATTTCTAAAAACTGTATGTTCAGTTTACCTAATAAATAAACTTCAGCACCCATATCCATTTTCCCTGCAAGTTCTACTCTCTGAGTCTGAGTATTGCAGTTTTTCCTGTTATAAATTACTAAGAGTTGTAGTTAAGGCGTAAAAAATACATTTCCTAAGCCAATATACATTGAACAACAAAAACACAACAGTTTAAATTTGAGTTCATTTGATTTTTGTTCATTTGAAAACAGCTTCTACACGATGAAGCATAAAGAATGTTTGGGCCAAAGTTGTATTAACTAGAAAATTCTATACGTTGCCTGCTGTAATGACATATTCTCGCATTCTGTTGTAATTTGGTAAGGTTTTAGACCGTGACCGTTGTTCTCTGAGTACGATTACTTTGCAGAACTTGATGTTCATTGGGAACTTGTGTTCAGTGAAAGCATTCGGCATTCAGCATCACCAGTCGAGAACATCGCTTGAACTTTGGTGTTGCCCGTGTTCTCACGAGCCTGCTTCTGCGGTTGTGCTTCTGCTGTAGGTGGTATACTATTTTCAGCGAAAAATTGTTTTATGATTCAAAAATGCTTGTTTTATTTATTGATTTCGTTTAAATGATGTTTTTACCATAATGATGAGATGCAGAATACCATAACCAAGATGGTTACTTGAAAATATCCCTGGTAAAAGTAAGCTCATAAAAGGGCAACGGCCAAGGATTTAATCGAAATAACTGACTTACCCAAGTCTGGTGTAGGACAGACGACGTTCACTTTCAACTCCCCTAGAGCAAACAAACGCTTGGTGATGCTGGGAAATCATGCATGAGGTGCACTCTGTTATCTCGCACTGAGCCTGTGGCTCTCATTCACGAAATATGCCAGAAATTTATGTACAGATTGAATGCAATTGTGGTATATGTTGTAGCCAGAAATGATTGCTTGGCTGTATATAATTTTATCTCTCATTGAATTTTGCTTAACGGTGTTCCAACAATGTTTGCTACATAGTCACGGAAAGCAATGATTAAAGCAGTTACTTTAAAATGCCTCCTAATTATTATTTGTTATCAATGTTAATGTTTTGCAGCCATATAGATAACAACTGGATGGAGTGAAGCGGGTGCATTTCTGATGCATATGACCTATCTATACGCGTCTGCTCACGATGGTGCTATACTTTGCAGCTCATACGCTATAACGTATGTTCGCTCAGAAACTGAACAAGTCGAGTCTGTGAAGTAGTTTGTTGATTTGCTTACTAAGAACTGCCTCTGCACTGCTCTTTATAAACAAATGCTGATGCATCGCGTCTCTTGATCTTCTGTTGCACATGACATTCCTACTCCAAATGATTTTTTAGTTTCTATCCCGCTATTTTTGCAGATCAAGGCTTCGAATAAAATAGATTGTGGAGAATTTTTACAGCAGATTCAAGTGCTCCTGTCCCTTAGATTTTACGCAAATGGGACATTTTTTAATAGTTCCTCGCTGCCGTATTTTATGTCGCTTACTTGCGAAGACCGAAGTGAGTCGATCAGTGCGGGCAGCAGATGTTGCAGAAGTCTCTTTGCAAATTAGAAACACGAGTCTAGTATTAATGCTTCTCTACAGATGTTCGTTTCATTGCTTTAAAGTAAATAATATCATACTTTAGCAGAATTTATAATTAAAAATTTAGTATAATAGCTCGTGCATCGAAGTCTTGAATGTAAGAAAGAAAAAGAATTATCTAGCATTTGTTGTCTTGATACCATCGGATACTATGTGAGTAACTTGAAATATATTGGGATTTCTCGCAAATTGATTTATTGTTTCATAGCTCCAACGAATTCATTTAACACCGCTTCTTGAATAGTACCTATCAATCAGCTTCCTGATCGAGTGATCACTCGTCAATGTAATTCTAGAGTCAAGGTTTATATTCTAAAAATATGATAACTAAAAGTAAACACAAATGAAGTCTTAAAAGAAAAGCTTAATTGGCCCTTTTATGACAACTTTAGAACAAGGAAATGCTGTACTATCTAAAGACTAGCTATCCAGCGACAAAAAAATAATAAAAGAGGCGTATTGTACCACTAAAGATATCGGGATTTTTGAGCCTACAATCCCCCGTCGGTAGTGGTCGTCCCTCTCTTCCTGAGCGCCTTATCATTTCACTGCCTCACTTGTCGCGTGGCATCTCCAGCATTTGCCGGTTACGACTCTTTACACCAACTATAAACGCCCAGCGTGTATCAGTTAAGCGCTGCTAAATACGTGCTTGAGGTCACTAGTGAGTCGCAGCAAGTCCAACAAACATCGTGTGCCTCTTTGTCCCTATGAGCTCAAGATTGCCGAGTAAACCGGCGGCCACACAGACTTTGCGTGTAGTCGCCGGTGCCCAAACGCCCTGTCATGCGAGATTATGACAGACATCGGGATCACGCGCGGTGCGGCCCTATACTTTAAAAAAAGTTAAGAGATCGTAAGTTCATCCGCCAATCATTGACGGCGTTTCAAGCCAAATCCACCAATCATAGACAAGAAAATAGAGCGTAAGTACTTACGTTCACTTAGCGAGTTTTGAAAGTCTGGAAGATGCGGAACACCTCGTCGTTTCGATTCATATTCCTGCCCTAATGTAGCAACACGTTGGTTATACTCGTTTGACTTCTAAATTAACCATAATACGAATGAGACCCGCTGATGCTCTTTTGTTGGTCTTTCTTCAATTGTTCGCTTCATGAGCCTCCTACTAGAGTCCACAAATGCATTTGTCGGATTTACGCTGATCCAGAAGGAAAAAATTGAATAAACGCCTCTGACGTGGGACACTCTTTTTAACCTTCTAAAGTAAGGCTGATATTCATGTAATCTTGACTTATTATTCCGAATCTAGCATAATAATTCGTTAGATCATTCACAGTAGGAAAATTTGAATTTAAATTTCGATTGCTAGCTCGCTCAATGGCTCGCTGGGTTTCTGGTTATCAATGCTGCCATCAATGAGTAATGACCGTACTACTACTGGAAAACTATCACCGAGTGCCAGGAACGTCTTTGAACATTCCATTTAACATTTTAAATTTTAAGTGACTATAGAATATTGGATACAAATTCAATCAAATATTATTCCGTGCTGTCATGTGGTGCAAGGCTTGCATTAATTTTAGCTTCAGGGTGACAGGGAACCCGACTGATAAGGTTCTTATTAAGGAGAGCTTGTAACATTTCGAGGTGATATACGTCCTCTTCTTGGCTCTAGTGAACTTATCTGTTTCTTTACAGAGCTTCGTTATCAAATCAATGAAGCTTAAATCAGCTCGTTCAGCTTAGACTCCCAAGAGCGACGGATGACTAAATTTGGGGTCTCTGCATTGCAAGCTCTGCTTCAGTGACACCATCAACCTGTCATAGTGACTGGCTCCGAAAGGATTCCTACACAGATTTCCTACCGTCTTTTCTTTATATTCGCTTTATTCATTAGTTTTGAGGACTGCATTTTGCAATTGTCATTGAAATTAAGGAGTTAAGATAGAAATATGTTCAAGTGAAATATATGCGAAAAGTTACTTTCATCTGTACATTTATTACCATGGTTGGTTGTGCATGAAGCCAATATCCATAATATGACGATGAAGAGTTATTTTTGGTCAGAAGTTTAGAACTGTTCTTCAATTGTCAGATGGTTAACATTGCATGAGGGGAGCTTACAGCCATGCGCGTCTTGAAATGCAGTGCAGAAAGAAACCAAGTCTCGGTTCACTTGTGCTCGCAATAGCGACGCTTCCTTGGACGCTGATGGTATGGTCAAAGATTTCCCAGAGTGTGCTGGTCATTCGCATACTATACATCATTGCTGGAATTGAATAAACAGCTAAAGGGTCATTCAGAGGCTGTCTATAAACCCGATGATTCTTTACTAGGGCCCTTTCCCCTTTCCGACAGTAGTCTAGCCGTCGGGCCTATAAGCCAGCCTCTGTCTGGTGCTCCCGCGTGGGCGTCAACATTGAACTTCTATCCTTTTAGTCTAGTCGTGCATTATTGTCAGGGACAAACTGTGTGTCGTTTGTCAGCTCGGATACCCGAACCGCAGCGGTAAACACAGCCGCCTTCGCGAGCGCAGCGCCTCTTTGACCGGCTTCCGGCCATGCCCTCGTCCGCCCCCACGGACCTGTGAAGTTCCAGACGACCTCGATCCTCATGCCATTATTCATGCTCCGGATGAATAGGTCTCGCCGTCATCTTTTGTATTCGGACTCGCTCAAAATTTGTTCCTAGGCCCTCGAAATTCCATGATTTAGTTACTACCGTATCTATTGAATTTAGTGTCATATATTCGGAGTAGGTGCCAAGTGCAGCGATGTAATTAAATCGAATATTAGGCCAGAGGATTTTTATTCTTTAAGTAGTGCTTTTTATTAGTCTATCAAAAAGACCTAAAGTATTCATTCAGGAACTGCTAGCTTAGCTGCATGGTAGAGTATTTTTCGAGCACAGCATACCATGTTGAAACGAGGAGAAACTCAAGATGTATAATCCAGTTCATCTGCTTATATTCATTGAATAGGAACCTAATTACAGATCATGTTACATAGATGGATTAGTTATGTACAAGTTATTCGCTACCGACGAATAACTTGACGCCATTTAATAGACAATTAATATGCCCTAGCCAATACCAGATGAAGGATGATCTATTTTTTATTTCTTTTCATTTGTACCTAATACAATATTTAGGCACACCATAATATCATTTGTAGATTTACTGGTGAACTATGATACGCATTCATCAATTATTAATGCCTGGGTTTCGATGCCGAGAGCGAGTCTGCCATGGCTTATAAGGTAACATGACTTGACATTTTTACGGCCGTGGGAACACCTCGTGAAATATCACACTCAGATAATTAATGGGCCGCACTGACCAAATAGTGACACACTTTCTTCACGTAGCATTGGTATGTGGCGTGTTGCATAGCTAAAATGGGTCAGGATGACTTATGGAAGGGCAAAAAGTGCCTCGCTATTCGGACAAAGTCTCCTAACTTCTCTGAGTGTATGTTTGTTATAGTAACAGCTGCGGTGTGGAGCCTATAATTGTGTCCATGCATATACCCATTGCCATTGCTGCTGCGAGGTATGTTCTTGTATTCTGTCTTGACTGGACTTATACTCTTAGTCTTGACTGGACTCGTACTCTTAGTCTTGTTGGACTCTCACTGGTCTTGACTGACTTTCTTGACTGGTTTTGAATGACTTTCATTTAAGTCTCTGCCGAGTTGATGCGTCTGTAGGAAGATGATCGACGAGTATAGAATCTTATTCCTCTGACCTAAAGACTCGTACCTAAAATTGTATTATTATAATTTGAGATTTGCGTAAAATGAGACATCAATTGAACGGAGTGGGTGAACCGCAATAAGAGTGTACAATAGAGTGGATGCACCGCAGTGCAATAGAGTGGATGCGCCGCAGTGCAAAAGAGTGGATGCACCGCAGTGCAATAGGGTGGGTCCATCACCTTAATTATGACCTTATGATGAATTCAGGACTTCTTAGCCCAAGGTCACGCTGATGCTCCGCCTTCGCCGTCCTCTGTCTCCGAGTCGTCGCTAGGCAGGTCACCCCGCCCTCGGGTCCCGGATGTAACGTTGGACGTGTTCCGTATATTTGCCCTCCTTTGGGCCAGCTGATGCAAGATGCTGTTGCTTGTCACTTGCTGAGGGTAGTTTCCCATAACTGCAGACAATTCAGGATCTTTCTCAAAAATATATCCAGTCGTTTCTTGATTGTCGCAAAGGTGAACTCCCTTCCTTTCAACACCTTTAGCAAGGCATGAAACAGCCTCGGTCCTGTCACGGACAGTCATCCCTCACGAAGAGTCTACTCTTGCCGCGGCTCGGTTATTAATTGGAGGAATTCTGCACAGTCTCCCCCTCCTTTCGTTGTGATATGTCACAACTTTGGAGGTCTCACTCGCAAAGTTGGGAGCCAGTTCGGTTATCATCTTCCGAGTGTGTAATATGATGTACCTCTCTCTTCTCTCCAAAGAGTACAGTCCCAGGTGTTTCAACCTGCCCCATACAATAGTACTTCAGCTCTTTCAAACCGCTGATCCTATAGACGTGAAGGTCGGCTGGACTGACAATAGTTTCCGCACCGCGCCCGCCTTGAGCGGCGCCCAAAGCTGGCAGCAGTACCCAAGATAGGGGAGGGCTCTGAAGAGTGTAATCATTGGTGCTGCTTTCTCCTTCAAAATGTTCGCCAGATCCACCCCATCCGTTGTTTGCTTTGCGCAACTATTTACTTGATGTGGTCATTGAACGTGGCTTCGATACTCATCAACACTCCGAGATCTCGAACAAGTTGATTCTCCTCAAATTCTGTACCATTTGATGCTAAGTAGCGATGTGGCATCCCGATCTCTGTGCCAACTCTGTATCTCATTACTTCGTACTTGTTGCCGTTGAATTGCATATTATTGACTAGGGCTCTATCGTAGATTGTCGGCATTAGTCATCCTGTAACCTTTCGCTGTCTAGGTCTTCTGTGATCCTCATCAGTACTTTTGTATCGTCCGTAAATGACGATATAGTGCGTGGGTAAATCCTAGTCGATGTGGCTGCACCGGCTGAGTAAAAGAGCCACTTGAGTGGGTGCACCGCAGTGCACTAGACTGGGTGCACAACTGAAGTCCAGGCTCATTCATGACGAGCTGGCGTGGCGTCTGGCGTCATGCCAGCCACGCGTCGTGCAGTGGACGGCGAAGTGCCAGCCGCGCGTCGTGCAGTGGACGGCGAAGTGCCAGCCGCGCGTCGTGCAGTGGACTGCGTCGTGAAGTGGACGGCGAAGTGCCAGCCGCGCGTCGTGCAGAACAGCGCGTTGAGGACTCTCGCAACAATACGCATGTGTTAGCGAATATCTGACAATCCGCGTGTATTAATCAATGTTCACGCATGTGTTAGCGAATATCTGACAATCCGCGTGTATTAATCAATGTTCCGACGATCTGCATATGTTAGCGATGTTGACAATCTACGTGTATTAACGTCGTGCAGTGGACGGCGAAGTGCCAGCCGCGCGTCGTGCAGTGGACTGCGTCGTGCAGTGGACGGCGTCGGACTGTGGACGGTTTCATGACAGCCGCGCGTCCTGCAGTGGACGGCGTCGTGCCAGCCGCGCGTCGTGCAGAATAATGTGTTGAGGACTCTCGCAACAATACGCATGTGTTAGCGAATATCTGACAATCCGCGTGTATTAATCAATGTTCCGACGATCTGCATATGTTAGCGATGTTGACAATCTACGTGTATTAGCGGTATTCCGACAATCCGCATACATTAAGCCACTTCTGACTATCCGCGTGTATTTGCGATGTTCCGACAATTCCCGTGTATTAGCGATGTTTTAAGGCCGATCGATCTAATGTTGATAAATGCCTAAGTTTCGAGTCTCTGACGATGCCGTGGACAATCATCTGCATCGTCATGTTTTGCGATAGCATTAAAGTTAGATGCGTGTTTTGATTGCGAAAATGATTAGTTCTAGTAATCAGTGTTTGAAATCGATCTAACTGAATTTTTGCTTCTTCAGAAACTCAATTGCAATATGATATAAATACTTCAATGTTATATTAACTCTTGTCCTTCTCCGCGCGCCTGAGTAAGGTTTCCTGCAATGCTGAGGTATATGTAGCTACTGTAGATCTGATGTTTAGAAGAATCGTCAGTGAACGTGTCTATTTGTTCGCGAATAAAGTTCGCGAACTGGATACCCAGCAACAACCTCTGTTCTTGTCTGGATACCCATCAACAATTTTCTGTGGTGGAGCTACTTATGCTAAAAAGCTACGGTTTTCTTTCAACACATTTGATTTCCTGCCACGATGTGAATGCGTTACTTGATATAAAAGCATCCATATCGATTAATATTCTTGAATTTGTTTCGTGCGATAGTAATTGTCATAATGAGATTTTGAATGTTCTAGTTGTGACCTTATGTAATCTCACTTCTTCATGCACTTGGCTTGTCTTCCAACTGCACCCTACCTTGCCAATTGCCATTGGCATCAAACCCAAAATAATATAAATAATCGTGCTCACTCAGGGGCGTCTCATTAATGCTTATTGTTTTTGTACATATTAAAAAAAGATTTTCTATCGATATAATTCATTTAATTTACGTTAAAGGAGTTTTGTTAGAGTGAGAAATGCACTACTAATTATTACGCTTAGCGGATCGGAAGCGATATTTTCAGGCTTGACTGTGTGTGCCAAGAACGTGAGTGCAGATTTTTTTGGAAAAACTTCGCGTTACAGACACCGCTCAGCTTATTGAAAATGACATTTATCTTTGTCTTCGTGCCAAGAAAAAGTGTCAGGGAACTAGGGTGACTTGGTTAGCAACGTTGTTGATAGCAAGTGTCAGTCCTGGCGTGGGCTGCACCCGCCATATTTCAGGGGAACGTCGGTGACAGCGCTTACATCGCTCACGTCGCCCGCCAGGAAATGTTTTGATGTAGGCGACGGGCTGGGCACTCGATGCTGTCTCTGTATAATCTTCATGCTAATGCAATACACATGATGATTATGTTCTTGATTTGATTAAGGATTTATAATTCGAGGACACCTGACAAACCTTTAGTATCGTGACGAGCGGATAAGTACGATCCTTGGAAGACTTTACCTCATGTCACTGATATACTTTTATTTTAAAATTTGCATGATATTATTATTGACTGAAATTTTACCTTGTAGCCCTGGGAGCCAAAAATTCAATCGCACAATACTCTATTTTATGCCCCTACTTTTGTACGTCACAATAAAAATTGCCGTTGTCTGATTTATTCAGAGCTACTGCAGTTCCAGTAATTCTCCCGGAAAAATTCAGAAGAGGAAGCCCGGAGATTGGCTACAAGTTCTTTTGTTAATATCCGTTATTGAGCAGTGTGCTTCCAATGCCCCTGCCTGTAATAGTGTCATTACTTATGTCCGTAATGGCCCAATGGATGAAATAGTTCTGGAACTGCTCGCTATTTGGCCAGCGTCCAAAGAATTCAGCGGATTCATCAAAATTGGAATCACTCTTGAGTCATTTGAGGTTCAGTCTGGGGTCGCCGTCTGGGATCGATTGAGACACATTTGAAGGTGTCTATTCCTTCAGAGGGCTGGAGGAATGAAATGAGACGAAGGCTAAGGGGTCTGTTCCATTCCTAAGCTTGAGGAATGAAATGAGACGCAGGTTCAGTTGTCAGATCCATTCCTGGGCTAAGGGAATGAAACGAGACGCCGCCTCAAGGGGCTGATCCATATCTGGTCTGGAGGAAAGAGGAATGAAATGAAATGCAGGCTCAGGTGTCTGATAAATTCCTGGTCCGGTGGAATGAAATGAGACTGAGGTTCAGATGTCTGAGTCACTCCTGGACTAAAGGAATGACCACAGTCTGAGATGTCTTTATTTGGATTGGAAGAATGAAATGTGACCTAGTCGGCGGAATAATTTTTCTTCTTTGGCTAAGGGAATGAAATGAGACTCTTTCTGAGCTGTTTGTCCCATTCCTGTACTGGTGGAATGAAATGAGACTAATTTTGAGGTGTGATTCCTAATCGAAATTGTTTAAATTCGGCAAATTGTTGAAGCGGTATAGACAATTTAATTGGTATATTAAATTTGTTATATATAAAGATTTAATCTGTATGAAACAGTAATTTTGTTTCATTGCGGGAGGGATGGGGTGTTTCATCGAAGTATCGAACTACCTGTCTTGACTGTTTAATTGTGTTCGTCAAGAGTTGCCTATTAGTAATTAGCCTTAATAGCTGTTCGTCTATTAGCCTTGGCAATGTTTAGCCTTCTTCATCAAAACTCTTTATTAAACTTTTAGGGTACATCTAATTTCTGATAGCTTGATAACCAATTAATTAATTGTTCCCTAGTGTAACGTGATAGTTATATAACTAATACAAATACCTCATTTAAACATTAACATCTCATTCTGAAGAAATTCTAGGAACTTCACGACTAAAGTTGGTGGGCAAATAATTGTAACTGATTTTAATATAAATTGATGACAAACGCGTATGATATTAAATTAATATTAGCAACAAATTGAGCAAGACTGCAGTAGTTACTCTTGTGCACAGCAGGGATGGTCGCGGTGGTCGGACTGGACGCCGTGCTCGAGGACGTGCGATGGCGGCGTGGCCATGCAGACTCGCCGCTGCCTCGACCTGTCCTGTCACGGCGACTCCGTCAGGTGAGAACGAACTTCTTTAACTGGCTATTTTGTTAGCCTTTTAAATTCATTATTGCTAACTATATTAATTTATTTGCACGGAATATAATTATGCCTCATTGATTCAGGTTTTTCCTGTTTACACCAAATTTGCCTCTAGAGATTCCTTCTCAACTTCTGTCCACTCTGCTCAACTGTTGGCCTATTTGTGACAGGTATTCCAGAATTGTCAACGGTATGAACATATTTATTATGAATGATCGAATGTGTAATGTATTTGTTGTTGATTAAACTTGCCCATGTTTTATAATTATTGAAAGTTTTCACACAGCATACTGTTACACTTAATGCTGTCTATGTAATTTCTGATTAGGCTACAGGTAGATAATTCCTCCAGACAAGCGCAACTATGGAATAGCCATAAATAAATCTGATTGATTCAGAACTGATTTAGACGGTTGAAGCTTAATATCGATTTAAATGATATGATAATTATACGTTTGAAATGTTATATTTGTAATAAATACCTCACTATCAGTACAGAGCTATCATTTTTAGCACAGGTGTTCTAATTTTTTTTCAAACGGCGCACTGAAAGAATGATTTTTAAAGAGAACTTGTAAGTAATATTTCCCTTGCTGCATCACAAAAAGTTTCGATTACTTAATGGTTTGAAGATGGAGGCGGCCGAGGCTCCTCATTAAAACAAGAAATAAATCTACGTGAATGTGTGCCTCTAAAATTTAAAATTTATTCTTGACTGAACTGTAATTAAGATTGTTCATGGATGATTACCGCTGAGGCGAAAAAACTATGCATCGCTCATGATTTGATTGCATCCAAACTTTAGTCCGGTTATGCTATATGTAATAAACTTGCAAAACATAATGGATCTTTCGGAATGAGTTGCCTTATTACGTTATCAAACTTTGAAACATCATATTTTATTCTTTAAGCAGATATCTTGGACGCTTGACGCTTCATTGCGAAACTTTTCTCCAAAAGAAACCACACATGTGGTCCACTCTGTATTGAACCAGATTTCGGTCCATTCATCCATTATCTTTATATTCAGGGAAGTGAACTCGGAATTTTGACTTGATTTTTTTTCAAAAACTTTTAGTTAGCCAATTTTGTAGACTGGTAAAATAAAGCCGATTTTGTTAACGGTTAAATAGCTGCTCATAACTTCTGCTTCTTCATTGCACATTTAAGTTCACGTTCTCATATTCCAATAAATTGTTTCTTTTTTGCGCCGTCAAATTATCCAGTAAATTTGGCTTGATAATTGCATGAGCTTGTCTCGAGACTCCTGCAGCAATTTATCACTCAAGGCCTTGTACGTGTTCTCATTCAGAGACTGATTTGGACAGAAGATTGTAGAATAAGATTGTCTGGCATCTCGCAAAATATGCACTCAGAGCTTGATGCGGCTGGCGGTTAGATTTTCGCGAACATGACGTGCGAAAATCTTATATTATTTAGATGCATGGGAGATTCTGAGACTCAGAAACTAATTTGTTATCTCTGCTGCCGAGTATCGTTGTGTTCAATGCGACGAGCTCAATGCTTGTTATTTAAGTGTGATTTTTCTGGCCTCAAAATGCACCAATATCTCCATATTGCGCCTTGTGTATTGTGCCGGGTCCCAAGCCTCAATTTCTCGCCGGATAATCCCTGGACACGCATTGGGAGCAACTGGCAGTTTTTCGGGCACCGGGAGCAAGGGGTTTGAGGGGCGCTCGCCGAGCTGTCGTTAGAGGCTGTTTTAGGCTGGTGTTTTTCTCCCCAATCTCATTCTTTGAAGCTATTTCGTTGGTTTTATCTCAGGGAAAACATTGAGCTGAGGAAGTGGATGGCTGCATAGCAACGCTTGCTCTCTGTACACTTGAAATGTGGCCGCGTCTCGACATCGCTTCAATTTGTTGAGCACTTTGCTTAAAACTCGGCCATTGAAGACATAGCAGTGTTGGTGGCGACGACTAATGCCCGTCTGCTGGCGCGCCTTATGCTGCTCCGCAACACTTTTTAAAAATATGACTCGTTTGGACATTTCAAGTGAATGCGTTAAAGCTGAATTAGTTTGGCGGTATGCAAATGCACATTCGCTTGTTGTGCATCTTTGCTTTCAGGAGCAGGAATTTCAACGTACTTGTAATGCAGAGGAATCATTTACTCCGTGCCGATCCTCCACAAAGTTAATCCGTTTTCATACTGTTTTTTTTTCAGGTATGAACTGTGCAATCTGACTCCATGTCCCGACGATGAACCAGACTTCCGAGCCGTCCAGTGCGCCGAGTACAACAGCATACCTGTAGACGGCCATCTTCGTTCGTGGGTCCCGGTGGCCGTGACGCCAGACTTGGACGAACTCGACAACGCGGATGATCTTCCAGCGCAGCCATCAGCCTCTAAGAGGCATCGATTACAGGACGGGGACAGCGAGGAGGCTGTCCTGGGCCTACAAAAGGCGAGCACTGATGATCCTTGCGCGTTGGTGTGCAAAGACCAAGATGATGTTGATGTGCAAAGAGCGGTGGTTCTGAGCCCCAGGGTACACGACGGGACTCGCTGCTCCCACGGCAAAAGGGACATGTGCATCAATGGCGTCTGTCAGGTGAGATTTGTCGTTACTTTAGTTCACATTTATTTTCTTTCGGTCGTATAAGCACGCATAACTTGTAATTGCTCGCTCCCTGAGCACGAGGGCTTCACTGATTGGCAGCTGTGCTAAAAAAATTCGAAAGCTTAAAGTATAAATTCTAAAATTTAATTGCTAATTTTTACAACGCTAAAAAAATGTGAACTTTCTCGAAATGTTTTATTACACTTACCCAGTGTAAATATTTAATTCATACTCAACTAAAAAAAGACTCTACGTAATCACTCATGCACTCTACTGATGAATTCGAACTGTTCGTCATCGGTAATTTTGCTCGATGCTATTTTCTCCTGTGATGCTGACCGACAAAATAAGTCCTGTGTGTTTTCCCTGCTCGTAACTTATCTAGCGAAATATTCTCAAAATCTCCTCTCCGGCCACCAAACCAAACTGAAAGCTTTATGGCGATCCCTAGGCCAGTCTATCAAACACAATGCGCTTACCGAAAGATATATCCGCTGGGAACATAACAGTCTTGGAGCTTCTTCTGACTCGGAAAATGTTGCTCTGCATTTGTTCCTTTCATCTGTTGGAAGGCTTCGGTTCACATGTTTGACTCGCGAATTTCAGCCGAGAGCCAACATCTCCGAGCACTTCCACTGGCCAAAACCCTCTTCACGTCCTTCTTTAAGACATCGTGAATTTTTTATAGGCGTGCGAATTTCCTGGTAGTCCACAAAACTGGCGTATTGTCTCGTGTGATACTCTCCTTGAATGTAGTCCAGACTCGCGCGTCTTCATTCAGAGATTATTTAAGCGCCGTTCGAATATGTTAACGCTAAGATTCGGGCTCGTGACAAAGCCCGTGTTCCAGTACCTTATGAGAAGCCATTCGCCCCGCTTCTCCCGTAGACTTTATGCGGCCGTAGCAAAAAACGTGCCGTTCTCCAGTTCGCATCTAGGTAGTCGAATTTTGTCTTGTATCCAAGTACTGGTATAAGTACAAGTAAATGCTTTGCAATTTTGTAAAGTGAAGTCTGAAAATTATCAGTCGAAAAATTTAATCATTTTCCGGGTGCTGGAATTTAAGAATGTTTTTTTTTTTAATTATTAGTATAGAGATCCGGAGTCTTTCTTTTCTTAAAGGATAAGATTTTATTGGTCCAGAAAATGAAGACATTGATGATGCCAGGCACTCCAGATAGTGAGGAATAACTTCAAGTCCCGTGAAGACTTTCTCCAGAAGGAGGTCATCACAAGTCCTCGTGCTGCCCGTCTCGTCCCGCCTCGACCCGTTAGAAGACCTTGCCAAAACGGACCCCTCCCCCACTTCCCCCCTCTCCCATCTTCCCCTACAGCGCTCCTGCAAACAAGCTCTCGAAGCGTCTCTGAAGATGGCCTTGACTTTCCAATGTCTAACTTTTGAGCCACAAACCGTCTAGTTTTAGGTCACAAGCCGCGTTGTTTTAGGCCATAAACGGCCTAATTTTAGGTCACAAGTCACGTCGTTTTAGGTACAAACCGCCTAGTTTTGGATGAAAACGGCCTAGTTTTAGGCCACAAACGACCTAGTTTTGGGCATCGAACGGCTTTGTTTCAAGGTTATAAGCCGCGTAGTTTAAGGCCACAAACGGCCTTATTTTAGACCACAAATTGCGCGGTTTTAGGCCACAAACCATCTAGTTTTGGAAACAAACTGCCTAGTTTTAGCAACGGCTTTGTTTTAGGCCACAAGCCGTCTAGTTTAAGGCCTCAAAGCACCTAGTTTCATGCCAGAAACTGCCTGGTTTAAGCCCACAATCCTCCTTCCTTCACATTCAAAGTCGATTAACTCGTTTCCGGCCGCAAAGACTTGCAAAAAAATGCTGTGAGGCTCTTGGTATCCGTTTTTTTTCATCGTACTCGTCTCATTTAACATCTTGGAGGAAATCAAATTTGATACTCCATCATCCTCTAAGACTTGACTTCCGATTTGCTTATGATTCCGACTTGCTTATGTTGTTTTGCTTGACTTTGTTATAGATCTTTAATTAAATTTTTCATTGTTCGCAATTTTAACGTCGTCCACCTGACTTATTCATCGTGAAAAAATATCTTCTAGCGGGTCGGCTGCGACCTTAAGCTTGGCTCCTCGCTTGAGTTGGACGAGTGTGGCGTTTGCGGAGGCAATGGATCCACTTGTGCCACACAAGCTCCAAGGAGCAACAAGCCCTGGGCATCTCTCCTCGTCATCCCCCCATCTAGCCTCACGAACACGTCTCCTCTCTCCACGTCCCAAGACGCGACGTCAGATGGCGACTACGACACATCAGAAGAAGTACTAAAGACTGACGTGCTTGCTGCTCATCGCCCGGCTCAGAACCAAAATAGGCAAACTGGCGTTGAAAATACTAATTCCAATGACAAGAATGTCCAAACGAGTTACGTGGAATTGGAGGATGAATTCCTCCGTCGAGAAGAGGAAGAGGCAGCCAAGCTCGTGCACTTCCACTGGGAGCTTCGGCCCACGGGCTCCTGTTCCACCTCCTGCGGTGGAGGTGGGTAGAGCTCTTCCCTTCTAAATATGAGTAGTAGCAGTGCATTCATACGTGGTGAATTTTTGTACTAATTTAGTGTGGTTATGAAGCGTTTTACAACGTAGATGAAGGGTTTGAAGTTGTTTTTGTGTTAGATGCTTGTTGCTTCTATCTTTCCATAACTATCGTATTGCTAAGAAAAATATTGAGTCTCCGTTGAAATAAATGTTGGCGTTTTGATTAATAAATATCTCGTTACTTTAAAGCTACAGAGCCACCTTGAATTACTGGTTGATTTTGAAGTGTTTGGCTGTGATGTGTGACTGTATCCAGGCTACCAGATGGTGACGGGCGTGTGCGTGTCGTCGACGGGCCGCCATGTGCTGGACGAGCACTGCGACGTTGCCACGCGACCCGTGCCCAACATCGAGACGTGCGCCGCCGTACGTTGTCCCACCAGGTGCGTTATATGAAACCAATTTTGTTTGTCAGTTATGAACATTTAATTGATTTATTTACTTTGACATTTCTTTCTCGCTTTGTGGCAATAACATTTTATTTCGTTAAATCTTCTATTTAGTCCTTACGTCCTTTAAAAAAATAGAGTTGAGTTAATTTTAAAATTTTGTGCGAACATTTCTGTAGTTTGGTGCTGAAATATGGTTGTGAAAATGTTGCGGCTTATACAGGGTTATAATATAAATGATGAACCCAATTTGAAAAATTCGTATTTATTTGCGTGTGAAGTACACAGGTATAATTTATACACAAATGGAAAGAGAAAGATTTCAGCTATTTTTACATGTTTATAAATGTTAAAAATTCTCTTGTCCCTCAGGACGTGACAGTCAGTCACTTCCTGAGCGTTGGGTAGGACGCATAGGAAATGAAGATCAGGCTCTACACTTCTGGCCACCGAGATCACCTGATCTCACCCCATGCATGTGACTATTTCTTGTGGGGTTACGTCAAGGAAGCTTGTGGTTTCGTTTTTTGCATATTTATAAATGTTCAACATGTCCCACTTGCGCTGCAGGGCAAACATCTAAACGGTAGCCAAACTCGTCCCACACACAAAGAGTTGCTGGTAGAGGCGGGACGTAAACAGAGTTGCTGGTAGAGGCGGGACGTAAACAGCTTCCTTGACGTAACCCCATAAGAAATAGTCACATGCATGGGGTGAGATCAGGTGATCTCGGTGGCCAGAAGTGTAGAGCCAGATCTTCATTTCCTATGCGTCCTACCCAACGCTCAGGAAGTGATTAACTGTCACGTCCGTAGGGCCAAAAGGATTTTGAACATTTATATACATGTAAAAATACCATGAACCTTTCTCTCTCAATTAATGTATAAAATTTTCTTTTCTAATTATTCCATGGTAATTCCAATTATTTATTTTTGAATTTTTACATGAATAATACGAATTTATCAAACTGGGTCCATCATTTAGAAAAACCCTGTATTTAGTTGTAGAAGTGCCCATTTTTTTCCACTAAAATGCTCAAAAAATTTCCTCGAAAACAAGGAGCTATCTGAATTTTTGATGCTAGCTTTATGAATAAATTTCTACTTAAATTCAAGCATAAAAATCATTTAAAATAATTTTAATTGAATTTACAAGAGGAAATATGACTGTTTGACCAAGGTTCTGTACAAGAGACCCAACATAGTTGCAGCATGCGAGCTTAACAGGCCTAATTGCAGGCCTCTTGCTCCTCCGCCCACCAAATTCAGTGGCCGCATCAGAAGAGCTGCTGCGCTCAGTTTAGGGACGCCATTTCCGACAGCTCTTTGCCATTGATTATTTAGAGGGCAGTTGCGCTGGAACTTTTGTCGCGTTATAATCATGATGCCAGTGGGCCCGACTCTATGCAAAGTTGTGAGCATGTCCGAGGTTTTTAGCTAAGACTGGCCCTCGAGGTATTCAATAGGTTACTTGTTAAGCCAGCGCCGACTGTTATGGCCGACTAAAGTGCTTCGTTGTGACCGACTTATGAGTTTGGCACGCTCGCCTGCATTAAACAATGCCATCGTGACAGTCCCTCGACCGACCCTGGCGGGGGTAAAGCATAAGACCGACCATCGTATCACCGGCGCAAAAATTTGCGTCGGTCTAAATGTACGAACTAATAATCATAATTTCAAAACTTCTCGTTGCAGACTTTGCTCGCTGCTGACTTGCTTTGTTTGCTTGATATGCTTTTACTGGTCCGCAATAACATTTTTTTCTTCATAAACGGTAGTTTTTCAATTTCATACTTTTCCATGTGAAGTCTGATTCTTATTTTAAGATTGTGTCAATCTTATCAATTAAAAATGCATTTCTGACTACATTCCATTGCCGAACTGGACATACACTTTTTAGCGTCATTTCCGACACTTTAATTTTGTACACAGTCGCGGCACTGACAACTTGCATTGAGGGCGTCAATTTTTTTGCCGTCTCGTCGGAGCCACATGCAGGTTTTGCTATCGATATTATTTTAATAACCTGGAGAGCGATCGTCAGCTCGCCCACGCTGCCTCTCACGGCTATCGGTTAAGAGCCGTCGCTATCGCCACAGCCTGCATGCAAAATGCAGCTATGCTGCTTCAGAGAATTTCGTTTCTTTAGCGGACGTCGGTAAACTGGCGAAGATAACGTAAGTTTCCCGCTCCAGTATGGAAAAAATTATCTAAATTGAATTTCATCATACGGCTTTTATGTGGATGTTATTTTTAGTTTGTAAAGATATTTCTCGGAATCTCGTTCGAATCTGCTTCCAAAAATGAAAACACGAAAAATAAATTTCTGTAATCTAAATAATCTGAATTCGCTGCCCCCAGAGCTAAAAGATCCTTTTTTCTGCATGCGTTGATCGAGACAATTCGACTCCTGCGACAAAATATTTGTTACAAGAAGAGTACTACTTGTATGCGTGTGTTGTGAACATAATTACCGGAACGTGGGTACCATTCGTTCTAAATTGTTCAGGCATTAAGTGACTGAAATAAGTAATTAGTTTGTGCTAGAAAATCGTAGCATATACTGGACAGTGGAGTGTGCTTGGAATAAGTATGTTATAGTGAAACATTTTTGTGGCTTGCGACTGGCATGGCTAAGCAGATGAACTGATATATGTTCGCGCCGAGAGATTATACAATTTTACCCGAGTTTATTGTTTAAGCAAATTAAAAATACAAAAATTTGTATTGAAAAGTCGAGAATTTTTCGAGGAATACATGTACTACGAGATATTTTGAGTTTAATTCGATATATTTATTCGAAGTTCACAATTACGGAGACGGCATCAAAACCAATTTTGTTTTATGTTCAAACGAATATAAGTTCCTATATCATTAGTCGCTAAAATCGCTTCTTCACCAAGAATTTGCAGTACTTGTAATAAGGAAGTTGAGTTACCGCACATTCTCAGCGCATCGAATGTTCGCAGTGAATGAAGTGTGCCGGTGATTTTCTTCCAATTTCAATTAATTACGTACACGTAATTAATGTGTGCTGCACACATTAATTGTTTTGTGTGTGCTGCACACATTGTTTTCCTTGATGTTAAAAAGGTGTTTTTTCATTGTTCACTTCCATGTAGTAATTTTGTGGCGAATTTCTATTGTATCAGTCAAACCAGTAATTGATTTCTCTTGAATTTAAATTTTCTAATCTGCATTTTTGTTACGTATACATAAAAAATACTCATGAAAGACTTTGCTCTACTTATAAAACAAGCAAGAGGAAGAGACATTGGCGTACAAACAATTTGGACGTCCACTCAATTTCATTCTCCTGCTGACTTCCTCGACTTCTTTACGTATGCTCGTCCCTATATTATAAATCAAGAAGCTTGTTCAAGCTCCTAGTATGAATCTTCTTCTCCTTAAAGTTGTCGTTGGAATTGTTTCGAGTAAGGTAAGATTTGTCACAAAGAGTTCATGTTGATTTTAGATGATAAAGCCGATATCAGTGATGTCACATCTCTATTCGATGGCGGATGCGTGTTGTACTTTCAAAGATAATTTCACTGTTAAATTACGTTTTGCTGAAAAATATTCAACTTATGTTTAAAATTGTTCTTGCCCGAGCTAATCGATAAATCGCAGAATTATGAAGCTACAGTTGCATTTCGTCCTTTCCGCATAGTCGTTTATTGGTTTCCATTAATTAGTTTTGTTGTTATCGTTGTGCTGTTTGAATATTATTGCATTCCTAAAATTTGACAACTCAAGTTATACCATCGATCTGTACTGGATCTATAGGTTTCGTATGAACTCACGTTTGTAAAAACATATATCATTGAAATTATACTTAGTAAATTTAGCGAATCATGTGAAATATAGACTTAATAAATAACTTGATATCGATTTATAATTCAACCTTAGAGGGCCATTTGCATTTAATGATCACCATGCCCTCACTGCGTGCACCAAAAATTGGATAGTCATTTGCTGCACTTGATCTTCATAAATTCTTAGTCCGGTAACGAAAATGTGAAGACCCGAATACAATTTTGTTGCCTAGTGGGTAGTGGTTAAGATATCGTATCATGCGCGCGTTCCGAGTAAAACGTCGCAAGAATTGGAAAAGTTAGCGAGGGAGCCACGTATATCGCTCGCCCGTGGGGGATATCAGTGAGCGCGATCGCGTCCGCTGCAATGTATTCCGTCAAAATGCTGACGCTCGAGCAATTTAAGAGAACTCGGGTGCTCGCTTAATCTGCATAGTTTAGGTATCTAATGTGGTATCAATGAAATTAAACGTAATCTTTAAGAATGAAAATTTAGAATTGAGAATTTAGTTGGAAAAATTGTTAGTTTGGAAAATTGTTATTCCCGCCGTTTCTGGCGCTACTACCCAGGAATAAAAAACTTCGCAAGCAATGCCATCATACAGTTGCACAATTCTTTACTTGATAAAAATTCGATATTTGCTCAAGAAATGGTTAGAAATTATTGCTTAAATTTCAGTCAAAGAAATTTTAAACCAAACATATTTTCGCTCGGAACCCGCTCGTTCGGTCTGATACGCGAGCACGAGACACGCGTCAATATGCAATCGGAAGAAGATTCCAGTTCAGTGTTAGTCATTGTTGGCTTTGTATGTGATTTTAAACTTTACGTATCGTGCGCGTTGGTCCATCCTTGCCAAACGCAAGAAGTGCATTCACGTATCCGATCACGCTGTCCAATATTGTAAGAGTTTGCTGAAGTCAACGATCTCAACGTTTGTTAAGAACAGCTGCTCCATTTATTTTTCAAAAGCACCAAAATTCAGGAAGTTGGGGATTCAGTGAAGCATCAACTTGTAGGAATGAGCTTCATATGTATACGACATAGGAAAAAATTAATTTAGTCAGGCTGATTTCATATGAGATAATTGAAGGGTTTCTTGACCTATATTGGTACTCGCTTAAACTTCCAGGAACGGTACCTCATTCAAGGAACTACTGTATGTTTATCATTTTAAATATTATAATAAAAATAAATACTTATTGCGTATTTCTTACGTACGAGGCTACGCTTTGGATACAAAAACTTTTACTTTATCTCCAGAAAAGCACCCGGTGCAAAGGAAGATCGCCTTTAGCACAGCAGAGGCAACACTGCACATACTGCTTCAAGAGAGTACAATACCAATCTGTTACCATGTAACACCTCTTTATATTTCAGAAATGGATATCTGGAAATTTACTTGACATCACTTCATCAGATGGGTGGTCCGATCACTCCACTGCTGACTTGATAACAATCATCTAACCTTTTTTCATTAGGATGCAGCTCTCGTACCCGATTCAATATTGAACCTCATCTGATTTGTCGGATCTTGTTCGTCAATAATTAGTCTTCTAGGAAATTTTAGAGAACTTGTCGCCACGTAAGTTTTGCTACTCCTCCTGTAATGCTATCGATAATTTAAGTTCCTATTTCACGCAAGCAATCACGAGGTATAAAGCTGAATTCTGACTAGCGGTTGAAATTACGACTCTGAAATTAATCATGAGTTTCTGTTGGCAGGTGGCAGACGGGCGAGTGGGGCGCGTGCTCGTTGGACTGCGGTAAGGGTTACCAGCTACGGGAAGTCTTCTGCGTCGAGCCCGGCATATTCGACACCAAAGTCCCTGATCATTATTGTGACGATGCCATCCGACCTGACCACAGACTTGCTTGTAACACGCACGACTGTCCTCGTTGGTATGAGGGTCTCTGGTCACAGGTGGGATATGGAGCTCTTGAAGCAAGCGTTCTAATACTTATAATCTGTGACGTTGAAATTACCACAAGTGATGATAAAGCTTACAGATCATTTCCTCGTATTTTAATTGTACATTCCAATGACATTTTCAATTGGAATGATAATTAATATGTGTAAAGTCAGTTATGAACGATGTTTGTTGCTCGAAATTGAAACTGAACATTTCAATGACATTTTCAATTGGAATGATGATTAAGACGTGTAATATTAAGATGTGTTATGAATGATATGTTGATATCAGTGCTCGGTGAGCTGTGGCTCGGGGCTGCAGACGCGCGTGGTCCATTGCCGCGACTGGCGCGGTCGCTCCTCCAGCCTCTGCCAGGACTCCAAGAAACCTGACGTGACGCGCCCCTGCCGTACGGGCGTCCCCTGCCAACATGACCTCTTCACCACCACGACGCCCTCCGCCCTCCAGCTAGACTTCGGCCACCGACCTCAGCGCCGTGGTACTTGACCATGCACTTGTAGCTGTGTACCTTTTGCCTATGTACTTGTATACCTTTTGCAGTTAAATAATAAGTGGGTGGTCTCTAGCTTTTGGGGCAATCTATTGATCGATTAACTGGAGTTATGGGATCTATTAAAAGACTAGATTTCTGTCCCTGAGTAGTCAAGTAATATATTGTAGTTCTGTGCATACGGGGTCAATTTGTTATATTTTGATCTCGTATAATCACTAGAGATAAGAAGTAAACCTGTAAAGATATTTACGTCTAGTGATAAATGCAATTTCATTAAACATCGCAATCTTATTATCTTATTTAAGCTTTCATTCAGCAACATTAGGTGGAACGTTACGATAACCTGAAAATTTTTATTAAAATCACCCGTTCTTTGAATTTAAAAGCTATTACGATTGCGATAAGTCGTGCGATTTTAGAACGTCGTACAATGGTGATAAGTCGTACGATGGTATTTAGTTCTACGATGGTAGTAAATACTACCACAGCAGGAAATATGATTATTTATTGAGAAGCTCACTTCGATTTGTTTATCGTGCTTACGACATGGGAACTATATTGAATATTTCTTGTTAGGGTCATGGGCGAGCCAGGGGGCGGATGCGACGCAGGGCGAGGACGACTCAAAGGGCGCCTCCCTCCTGCCGGTGCCTGCAGCGCTCACTCACGACCAGCCCGTGCCCGCTGAACCCACGTGAGTGATGCCCGTCACGGGCCAAGTCTGCTGTGACACGTCGCTTGATTTGTTTGGCGGTAAATAAAATAATAAAAATAGGCAAAATATGTGAAATATTCATTTTCACAAATTGAAGGAAAGTAACGAACAAACTCTATTGA
This sequence comes from Hyalella azteca, assembly GCF_000764305.2. Lineage (NCBI taxonomy): Eukaryota > Metazoa > Arthropoda > Malacostraca > Amphipoda > Hyalellidae > Hyalella > Hyalella azteca. The sequence goes on from NW_025940074.1 coordinate 502,811, forward strand.
TGAACATCGTTATTATTCATCACTTTTTAATTCATGTGTAAACTGTGATTACTACTTTGGGTTGCGCTACTTGTGTCTGAAAACTTTAAATCCCAAAATATATTGAGTTTACATGTATTTTGATGACCATTCGAGCGTATGTTTTAATGCTATTCCACATTTCCCCCCATTTTTTTATAGAAATCACAGACGTTCGGTGCGTTGAATTACACGGAGATAAATCGATGAAGCGTTATTTACTCAGCAGATTGTGTCTCAGGAGCCAGACATTCGAAAATGTTCCAGCTATCGTGGCTCTCTTTTCAACCTTTCCGGTTTTGAACTAAACCCACTAAAAGCAGTCGTATAATTTGCGATGATCATTGCGAGAGTTTGTGAAGTGCACAGACGTCGGTGTGTCTGGTGTTTCTCGCGGCCTCTTGTTTAATGCCTGGCGAAGTTGGCGAGCGAGCGCCCATTTGGACGCTGTCAAGGGCAGCGCATCGGGCGGCCGCTCCTTCGTTTCTCCCGGGAGTTTCCGCTAGCGTGCGTTTAACGCCTCAGTCAACGGCCACTGCCTCGCCCCCACACCCACGACAGAAATGAATTTTCTCATGTTGTAGGAAGACGATCGTAAAAGATCTGACAAAAGACTGGGACTCTGCGAGTTGGACATCAGCGAGATCTATTATTAGTGGCCTGCTCCTGAGAATGTTTTAGCTCCACAAGAACAGAGTAATGGACGCCCGTGGACGGACGTCTTCGATGTTGAGGCCGCTGAAATATTGGAGTAAAATTTTAAGAATTAATTTGAACTTTGAATTGTCTAGACTTACTGGAGTCGCTATTATATGTCGTGTTCATTGAGTGCACTATGATGTTTAGCTTTGATGAATACCATGCGTGATCTAGCATTAAGTTGAATGTTTGGATACAAGAGAAATGGGTTCACTTTGCGGATTGGACTCTGACTTAGTCTTATTGTCACCCTCAAGTTGGTGTATTTCAATATAAACGTTGACATGTTGCGTAGCTGCACTTCCGCCCTCACATTCTCTAAGTGGGCAAATCGTCCGTTAAACTGTCAACTCTCCGGAACGTACGGCTCTCTCGCCCACTCTTCATCCAGAACCTCTTGCCCGCTGTTTATCTAGTTTTCTTGCCCACTCTTCATCCCACTCTCCTCTTCATAAATTTCGTACTCTTCATCCAAACATCTCGCCCACCTTCCATTTCATTTTTCTAGCCCCTCTCGATCTCATATTCCCGCACACTCTTCATACGAACCTCATCGTCAGCCTCCTATGTTGAAAATTAAGGCCTTCGTATTTGCGGCCACCGGACGGTCGGCGGCCACTGCACCGACGGTGGCCGCCGCGTCGGCGGACGCGATTTTCGTGCGGGTTTTGGCAGCGGCGCGCGTTGTCATGGCGACGCCGCCATGTGACGTCACTGACATCTTGGCGCCGCCTGCTGAGACTGCACCACTAGTGCAGCTGGTGCGCTGCACCACTAGTGCAGCTGGTGCGCTGCACCACTAGTGCTGCTGGTGCGCTGCTGTCTCTTATACACATCTAGATGTGTATAAGAGACAGGCACTTATTAATATCTTAACCCAAAACTGTGTAATTATTCCTTCTGGATTTTACTGTATATTTGGTGAAAAAATTCTTTAGTTATTGTATAAACCTACACTCGGGACGTAAAAATTAGGCCTTCAGCTGCAGAATTCACCATCTACCAACGTCTACATTCAACAAAATCAATGCTCCGGAAAAGTCCATTAGCGGCTTAATTTCCGCTATTTTCGTGGCCTATGTTCTGTGTAACACTCTAGTTGTACGGTCGACCCTATTTTTGAGCTTTTACCCTTCTGACTTAACGTTATCTCCTTAGATTTTCAGTCATTTTTCTAATTATAAAATTGACCTTCTAATTGTTTATCACGTTCTCTCAATGAAATCTCGACTCATTAGCAAACATTTAAGCTCCCTGTTGATAGGGCATAATTAGTTTAGGCTGCAGTGAAGCCTCTTTTCGGTGGTTAAAATTTAATTGATACTAGCTCAAATTAAGCTTATACTTTTTGAAAAACTGTAAATGATGAAATTTACTCATCAAGTCTATTATTACCTCATTGGTTATTAAAATTATTTAATGTGCTCGTAATTAATGCTACCTACGAATTCTAATGGAGGAGGATGCTATTCGTCACAAAATAATATTAGCATGCTATTCGCCACAAAAATAATTGATCATAATCACCAATGGATAAGAACTTTACAGCGATCAGTTGGAACGCTGTTCAACTGTTGAGGTTACGTTGAGCCTCTAAGAACGCTGTGTCGGTTGGCCCAGACATTGCTGCTTGTATCGTAAATATTCCGATTTAAGCCCTCGGATCCTCTTGAGATTTGTAAGTCAAGTAGATCCTCTTGCATGAGCCCCGGGAAAAATGCGTTAGTGGAAGCGCCGCGAGAAATTTAGCCTCCTGATCCAGGGTTTAGGTTTCAGGAGAGCGGAGGGCGTTGTTTGGTGGTCGTCGCTTGGCAATTAGTTTGGTCGGCCATTGAGACTTTTGACGCGAGTTTTTCTTGGAACGAGAGATGAATGAAGTCTTGGCATCATTATTATCATAGATTGCTCGTGGTGTCTGGCCATAACGTTGCCAGACAAGACTCTGCCCTGGCACCGCCTCTGCTGTTGCCGGCCGCTTCGCTGGTCCTCCATCACGCCTGCCTCCCTCAATTACCATCGTCTCCGTCGCCTCGCTCAGCAGCTCCATGGAAACACCAGCTCATCTTACGACAAATTCCACCAGAAATAATGAATTATTTCTAGCTGCCCTAAATGAGGAAGCAGATTTTTTTGTATCTTAGGTCGTGTCATGCGTAATTACGATGAGGATTTTTGTTAACATCAGTGGAAAGCTCTCCTTCCATCTCGATGTTCTTTCATATCAGTTACTAACTTTTTTTTTGAGGGTTGTTCATCTGCACGCATCTCAGCGTGCCATACCAGCTCCTGTCATTTGGGACTTCTCTGTCACGGTAATTCAATTTCATGGATTGTTTGTGGGTTGAAGCTGCAGTCTACTTACCGCGTGACATTGCGACGTCTGTAGGCAGTCCACTTACCGCGTGCATGACATGGCGACGTCTGTAGGCAGTCCACTTACCGCGTGCATGACATGGCGACGTCTGTAGGCAGTCCACTTACCGCGTGCATGACATGGCGACGTCTGTAGACAGTCCACTTACATCGTGACATGGCAACGGCTGTTGGCAGTCCACTTACATCGTGACATGGCAACGGCTGTAGGCAGTCCACTTACTGCGTGACGTATGGACGGCTGTTGGCAGTCTACTTACATCGTGACATGGCGACGGCTGTAGGCAGTCCATTTACCGCGTGACGTATGGACGGCTGTAGGCAGTCCACTTACCAGATGCATGAGCACAAAATATGCCCTAATGAAGCGTGTGGCTGCGGTTTTAAATATCCAGTTATTTCATTCTGATTTAGCCTCGGCCGTATCCCACTTCTGCAGGTGTGTGGAACGCGCCCTATTAGCTGCAGATGGACTCTTACCCACTCTATAACTGCATCACAGGTCTATGAGTGGGTAACTGGCAGCACATCACGGGTCTATGAGTGGGTAACTGGCAGCACATCACGGGTCTATGAGTGGGTAACGGGCAGCATATCACCGGTGTATGAGTGGGTAACGGGCAGCACATCACGGGTCTAAGCGCTGCTCTTTTCGACGAATTTTTCCAAATAAGCGACTTATTTTAATTCATACCGCAATCGTACTGATGCCGCAGCTATACGAGCATTGTACTGATGCCGCAGTTTTGTAAGCAGTTATGGCTGGTAACGACCTAGTGTTCCCTTTGACCTTTGGCTTTTCTTAGGAGCTCGGAGTCGTAATAACCAATGAATGATCAGTAATGAAAGCCTTTATTGCACTTCATAAGAGTGAATCGTTGTAGGAGTTGTTCGAGAAGACGTGTGATTCAGAAGAGTAGCTAAAGCAGACCTTGTGAATCCAAAGCGCTGACGCCAGCAACTTTATGCTATCGGTATTGCAGCTATGAAGGTTTTTTTGATGTCAGTTCAATATGATAAGGATGATTGAGTTAGCTCCCTGCCACAACTGCAGCACTATCATGAGTCTATCGTTAAAAGATGGCTTGTGGCAAACTGCGCTTCTGATCTTTATCGAGCTTTATGGGTCCATCTGTTTTGTCTTCTACTGTAATTTGTCCTGAACTTGTCTTGACAGTAAGTTATGTAACCGTTTACTCTCCGGCTGCATTACGAGTTCATCTTGTGTTGAGTTTCTGCTTGTATAGCAAAATTTCCAGAAATTTGTTTAAATCTTTTTTCGAACGAAAGAGAACAATTTAATCATACAATTATTGATTGCACATAAAGGACACCTCAAATGTGTAGTTGCATGATCTCGTGCCCACGGCAGGTATATATACGAGGCGTGGGGCCCCTGCAGCGTGACGTGCGGTAGCGGCGTGGCTGTGCGCTCTGTCGACTGCAAGATCTTCCTGGAGATCTCCCGTATGGTTGCGGTGCTGCCTGACGACCAGTGCCCAGGGGCGCCGCCCAAGCGCTCTCAGCCGTGCCACATGGCGCCCTGCGAGGTCACCCCCGCCAGGTTAGGGTCAGCTGCTCGTAGAGAGTGTTTTTAGGGGAATCCGTATCCACTACGACCAAGGGATGTACAAAGTTCTATTGTACGTCAGGGATCCTGCCGCTTTCGCTTCAATCAATCGATGTTTTTCAACCAAACATTTTTAGGCTTATGATTTCAATTATGTTACTAAACTAACTTAATTTTTCTGGAGAAATCTTACACAGATATTTATTCGACTAGAAAGTTAGAATTTTTCACGGCGCATTTCTTCTGAAACAAGTTCCAATTAGAGTGCTATTTAACTGTTTATATTCCTCTCGGCCGCGCAGATTCTCTGTCGCTTTACTTAAGAGATAAAATTGTATTGTAATATTTAACATTTTATATTGTGTTATTTTTTAAATAAGGCTACGGAGACAAGCTTCAATTTCATGTTAAATTTATCCCCCGCAGAGTAACCACCGACGACACAAAGAAACCATCCCCTCTCACCAAGAGCGGCGACAAGGAAGGCCGTCATTTACCACCGGGGGAACTTCGGCAGCCTTTCTTCCCGAGCCAACACCTGGACCTGCATGAGCATCGATACCGGGACGGCGAAGACGTTTACGAAGGGCAGCTTAGCGAGAACTCGCGCCGGAGGAAGCTGAAGCAAGAACTGCCGGGCTCGTTCGCTCCCTTCACGCAGTCCTATAACAAGTCCTTCATGATGAAGGCCTCGCCGTGGCACCGCAACCTGGATATTTACGACGTGCCTCTCACTGATGAGTCTGGGGGAGCTAAGGTGAGTCATTGTATTGATACTATTCAGGTGGATGTGTTTTTTTAATATCTTGTTATCAAAGGTAATTTTTACCCCTATGCATTCTGCATTTTACATTTTATTTCACTTGCCTGATAGTAAACTTCCTCGTTAATTATATCTGGGCTCAAATTATGATACTACTTATTTTCCGTATTGATTTCGTTGGACCAAATGCTGCACCTTGTTCTTGACGCCTGGTGTGTGGTGGTTCAGGACGACCTGGACTCGTACGAGGTCGTGTTCGGTGGCCACGACGCCGGGTTTCGGGCGGAGAGCGCCTACAGCATCGGCGGCTACCAGCCCACCACGCCGCGCTCCAGCGGCTACGAGTGGCGCTCTGCCGGCTTCAGCGTGTGCTCCGCCACATGTCTGGGTCTGTCTTCACTGGACTTCGTCTTTAACAAACTTGGTCTTTACTAGAATATGTCTTTAATAAACTCGGTCTTTACTAGAATTAAATTAAGTATCAAAGCTGCTTTGCATAAAATCATATCTGTATATGATTTGCATATCTGATTTACGTATCTTAAATTGCATAGGATTTACATATCTTAAATTTTTGTCTATGTCAATAATTTACTCATTATCAACGGTTACTAGTTCATTAGCACTAGTTACTGGTATGCTTACCTCTTCTCTAGACTTTCCAACTTGACCCAGAATCGTGAATCTTTTTCCTTCTGTTTTTCTATTGAAAAAATTTCATTTCTTATTTAATCATAACTCAGTCACTCTTCCAAAATCCTTTGTGGAATTTCCTTCGCAATCTCTACACGTGTATTATTAATTAATACACGTGTATATATTAATACATAATTATTAATATAAGTACAAACTGCAGGAGGCGTGCAGGAGCTGCTGGTGGAGTGCGTGAGTCGTGAGGACCACCGCGTGGTGTCGCCGGCGCTGTGCCCCCTGGCGTCGCGTCCTGAGGTCATCACGCAGACCTGCAACGACCAGCCCTGCCCCCCTAGATGGCGTCTGGCGCCCTACTCCAACTGCACCAAAGTCTGTGGGGGAGGAGTCAGGGTCAGTTGCTCTATTGTTCACTTACTATAAGTCTTTGGATTAATTTTCTTCTCACTTAAACTTATGACGTATATATAACTTGATATACATTTCTCCTTCCTGGGGCCATACTTTCAAATCTGGCTAAGTGAACGTTAGTACTTACGCTCTATTTTCTTGTCTATGATTGGTGGATACTTTCAAAACTCGCTAAGTGAACGTTAGTACTTACGCTCTATTTTCTTGTCTATGATTGGTGAATTTTGCTTGAAAGCCCGTCAATGATTGGCTGATGAACTTACGATCTCATAAATTTTTTTGAAAGTATAGGCCCTGGTCTCCTAGAAGTAGAAAGTCGATTAAAGGATGATAAAGTAACGCATTTTAAGCCTGCACATGTACGATTCAGACCCGCAAGGTTGAGTGCATCCACGAGATGACGCGAGGAGGCGCCAACACGATGGTGGTGTCTGCACACCTCTGCCCCCAGCCGCAGCCCTCCCAGCAGGAGGCCTGTGGGGGCGCCCCCTGTGACGCCGAGTGGATCCCCCAGCCCTGGTCTAAGGTATTGGTTGTAGTAATGACAGTAATTTAGTTTCTGAGTTGCTGCTGAGTTGGCAGTGTGAGTTCAAGAGATTAAAACGGTTCGTTATTCTCCGTCGCATAATATTTGCGCTTCAAAGTGCTCTATTTTTGTTAGCATCGCAGCTTTGATCAAAGATATCACTCGTCCTAGTCTTTTTTTAAAAAGTTTTCCCGTTGATTATGGTACTAAAGCAACATTTATCAAACGTTGCTATCGTTTTGATGTTTTTAATTTATAATATAAACATTCTTTTTGTATTCACTTAGAATTGTTCGTACAAATAATCGCTCCATACGTTCGTTACCATGCAGTGAATGTTTCGCATGTTTAAAATATTCACTATGAAGCACAATAACATCGAGCAAAATTCCACATTTGATGTTTATTGCTCATTGTAGAGCTTATTTGTAAAGCAGGCAGGCTTGGTCAAATAACTAGTGAAATTTTTGTTAAAATAAAATAAAAATCAAAGAAGTACGGCAACAAAAATAAACATGAGCTGCAAGTAACAACGTCCGGCATTCTTCACTCAGTGCTCGGCGTCATGCGGCGGCGGCGTGAAGACGCGCACGCTGATGTGCCGTCAAGTGGTCGCCGTGGGGCGGGTGCTGGACCAGCCGCCCTACGTGTGCCCTCGTCGCCGTCCTCCTACACGACGCCGCTGCAACAAGCGCAAGTGTCCACTGCAGGAGCTCAGCTTCTGGAGCAACAATGACATCAACAGACGCGTCGGCATAAAGCGCAGGCGCCCTGCCATACGCTCGCAGCCCAACCAGAAATACCTGCAGAAGAAGTACATGAAGAAGGTCAAGCTCAAGGTAAGCGTGCGCTGATATTTCCTGAAATTATGGTATATTTATGAATGAAGCTAGCTTCAGTTTGAAATCCTATAGTGTAATGAATTTTTTTTATGTCCGATTCCTAAGTAGAGGATGGGAAATTTTTCTTAATAAGAAAACTCTGAATTGGAATATCTCGAAAAACCTAACCTGTCGGCCCGCGCACCAAAGCGTTAGAAACACCCTGCGCTGAACTCTACTTCCCGGCTCATTTCAAAATGTAACTAAAAATATCCTTAAACTCGCGTGTCCTCGCGCACTGAGCTAACTAACATAGACGTTAACTCCCGCCGATGGTCAGGTGGGCGGCGAGGCGACGGTGTTCAGAGGCGTCATGGTGAAGGTGAAGTGCCCGGTGCGTCACTTCGACCGGTCGCGCATCACCTGGTGGAAGGACGGACATCGTCTCGGTCTGCGCCCGGAGACCCGCGACGAGGTCTCCAACGAGCATCACGTCCTCGTCACCAAAAAAGGGGCCATCAAGATCAACAAGATCAACTACACTGACAGTGGCGTCTATATCTGTCGGGGTAATCTAGTTGCTTCCATTTTAGGAGTAACTGAAATAATTTTCTTCGTAATTCTACATTTAGCGATGTACGTGATCTCCTCAATTTTCATAAACACAGAAACACAAAGAAAATCGCCATGGATTTTTTTCTAAGGTGTTTATTTAGTTTACAAATTGACCCAAGTTTGCTCTTTCAATGCATTTAAGCTTTATTAGCCCCATTGGTAGATTGTTTTTAGGGAATTCTAGTTCTTTGTTTTATCTTAGATGAAGTAAATTTTTACGAAGAGCCCGTTTAGAGTCTGATTATTGCGGATGTTTCCACCACTGATGAAGATCAAAACCATTAGGACAAAATTTCCTGTTTGCCTTTAATAGCTATAAAACTTAATTATTTATATATTTTAAAAAATTTATTCACCAGCCGGCACTTCTGAAGCCAACTTGACGATCCACGTGAAGCCTCTACCTGCCAGCTTTGCCACGCCCTCTGAACCTGCTCCCCGACCTGACGGCGCCACCCGCGTGTCGGAGATGCAGCAGAACCTCCGCGGTTCAGGGGCCGATGCCCACAACAACTTCCCCCTTGAGGAGGACGACGTGTACGGCTCCGACCCCAGGAGCTTCAATGAAGTGGACGCGGGTCTCAGCTACCCACCGCACCAACCTCAGGAGTCGCCCAAGTATCGAGGTAACGGTCCATATTTGTGTTCAATTATTAGAATAGTTTTTAAAACGAGTGCGAGTTGTCTGAATGTATGCATTCTTAAAGTTAAGAAATTGTCTTTCGTCTTCTTATCCATAGCAACTTTTTACCTCCTTGCAACTTTTTGACATGACAGTGTGGGGTCGAAAAGCTCCTTCAAACCCCACAACTCCTGCCTTCTCGAGCATGGCCACGTCCCGCCGCTCCCGTAACAAGTTCTTGAGTCTTTTAGACCCCATTCGTCCCATAAGACCGTTCCCCACGAGTGCTCCTGAGGCCACGGCTACCATCACGGACGCCACATCCTCGTTTCCTGAGCCCTCGGCTTCAGCCACGCTAGACTTACACGCCGTCCAAGCCACTGCACCTGCGCCTTCTGCCGCACTCATGGGCAAGGTACGCGCCTGTCTTGGTATTCGAAAGCCTAAAGTAATTATTGAATATCAATTTACGGGAGATATGCCAAGTTATATCGGCTTAACCCAAATGGAGCTAATAAGTGTAACATCCCGAGTCTTTTGATGTAGTCTATGCGTAGTTGGCGATGAAATTTCTAGAGAAATCAACGTTATTTTCCTTCATGTGGAGACTTTGTACCTCTTCGGATGCTGAATCAGTTTAGAACCTGAATTAGTGTTGTCATTTTACAGACTTCTAGCAGGAACATCCATACGGTGGAGGAAACAAGCTCAGAAGTTTCGCCTGAGCACAGCAAACAAACTCTCCTCAGCCTGGAGCATCTCACCAACACCAAGAACGATCAGTTTGTAGGGCCACCGCGACAGCAAGTCTCGCACAATCCGTTCCAACTGCTACGTAATGAACGAGTTCGAGAAGAGCCGAAGCATCGCGAACGAAACGGCTTTAGTGTCAATCGGAATTTCTCTCATCGTGAAAATATTATATCTTCCTCGCTGAACAGTTCCTCCGATGGCAATTCCTCCGAGGCCAACAGTTCCTCAGTCCTTGCCAATTCCGGCAGAAGCCGCCAGTACACGTACGCCACCATGACGCGCACGCACGCCACGCCTGGCGGCCGGCGTGGCAATAGTGGCATGTCGCTGCTTACAGAAAAAATTGTTCAATCGCGTCTAAACTCAAAGAAGGTGAGTACATATGCGGGGAGAAATTGCGAGTGCATGTAATAGAATTACGCTTCATCTTAATTTAATATTGTATTGGACATTTTAATTAATGAAGGATTAGCTAGCTGCCGATATTGTAAGCTTTTAGTGTCCATGCTGTATATGTACAAAGGAATTTGCACGGAAGGACGCTTCTAACCCGAGTTGGTTTACAGGCCGTGGAAGACACGCTGGCAGAAGGCAGCCTCCTGATCACCCAGAAGCCCGCTGACGCCGACAGGCCAAGTAATCGTGACGAGGACGACGCCAGTCATCGTCCTGGCAACGTGACCATGACACCTCTGGAGCACGTCTACGGCCGCGTCAACAACCGCAGGTACATAGCTACCACACCCACTGCAATCCTACACTTTACAGCCTACAGCAAACATCATAGGATTATTTGCAGCTTGGGACTTCTTTTCGAGTCGATGCAAGTTGTATCCTTCAAGGTTATGAAAATATTCTCGACTGTGTAGCATTTTGCCAGTTATGATAACTGGTGTACAAAAACTGTAAATATGTTTTCTAAGACCAGGAGAATAACTGCTCTTAGTATACTTGGTATGTGTTTAGGACGTAGCAGTCCCAGGCGGCGCTGTAGCACTTCTTCTCTAGCACCACACATGACGGATCTTTATTACAACCTGTGTTATGAAAAAAGAACTTTGCGCTTGCTTCTACAGTGGGTCTGAAAACGTCTAATATTCTCTTGCTGCGCCTGTAAACGGAACTGTTTTTCTCCTCTTAAAATTTCTTTTTCCAGATTTTCTATCACATGTCATAATAACACAACACAAAATGTTCTGCTTTTAATCATGATTGTTTAAATTAAATTCGTCCATTATCATTAAAATGTGATGTTAATGAGATTTATTTCATCCAAATTTCTAGCGAATATGGAAGATCGGTCTCTACAAACGACGATCACGTTTACGGGTCATTCAGCCATCACCCGAGCCTGCCAGTGTCGGGGGAAGAAAGCCATCCTGATAACGGCACGCGCGACGCTACTAGGCGAACTTCAACTCTCAATAATATAGCAAAGCAAATTGATAGTCCCTGGGATACTTTGAATGGCGAGAAGGAACTTGTTTACGACAGTGTGGACGCTTTTGGAAAGCCAAGTGCCCCTCACAAGCAGCGTAAGATTAGCTTTGCTGAGACTCTGAACAGCGCCATAGACGCGAGCGAGTATGATGGGGACAGTACCGTGGATGAGGTGGCACAGCCCTCAGAGGGCGTGGATGTCTATGACCAGGACATAATTACCGGTCATATTTCAGAACCTAACATGAAATATGCATCAAGCCACACCGCAGGATCGCGCAGCGACGGGGAATTTGCTGAAAATTATAATGCTGGTCCGACAAGGAATGAAGACTCTACTGAAGGTCACAACTCTGGCTTTGGAAGCAGTGAAGACTTTGTTCTTAGTCCTAACTTCGGTTCAACGAGCAGCGCGGGTTTCTCGGTCAGCCCCAACACTGATTCCAAGAGCAATACGAAAATCAGTCAGGAAGTCGAGAACGTCCTAACAACCCCGGCAATTCAGGTGAGCGGTTGAGACGTATATTGATGAACAGCTTAATTTTGAGATCGGGTAGAGTGGTCAACATCACTAAGTTTGGAGCCTTGGGTTACGGGTTCGACCATCAGCTATCTGTAAAAATTCTGAGATATTTAAAATTAGCGAAAGACCAGACTTGGCCTAATCTCCAACGCTGATACTATAGTAGAGTAGGAATGAGAGTAATAAGCGTTTTTTTTTAATTTTACTTGATAGACAGTCGCTGACATTTAAATATAAAATTGTTGCGACACTGATGACATGATCATTGTAATAGCAGGCGACTACTCGATGTAGGCATCACTCATCGTCATTTATTTCAGTTCAATTTATTATATATTTTATTTGCTTTATTACAAGAATGGTTCTCTTGCATGCATTGGCTTTGTTTAAGTGATGCCTTTCATAATTTTATTTCTAAGCTTTGTGTCTTGATCCTGCACGTTCCAAGACGCACATTGAACATGTTAGAAATGTTCGGTGCGCTCCCATATTTTTCTAGCTTGGGTAGCTCGAATTCGGTGCACAGTAAAATTCAGGAAATATGTCGGTGAAGCTGCATTGGTAATAAGGATTAATGAAGATCATTCAAACTGCGGCCCTCAATGTTCCTCACGAAACTGCTTCGTCTTCTCTTTTGATGCTTCTGATTAATTATGAACGTGTTGCTATCTTGCGTTCTTTATGGTGGGCTCTAATTCATTAATTATGTGTGTTTAACAATTTGCTTTACTTTAATAAATTAATTATAAATTTCTAACTCCTATGTTGCGTTGTTTGTTTGGTTTAGTTAAATTATGCATGGCTTATTAGCATTAAATTGTTGATTGTCAAACATACTCAAACCCGAGGTCAAATCCAGCTCTGTTCTGGCGGAGGCCCTGCACGGCTTGCATGGCTGGGGGCCGCTGTAAGAAGCTATACCTCCCTTATAGTCCCAATTCTCTGCTGTTTCTTAGCTTTCTAATTTATATCGAGCAATCTAAACCAAGAGCTCTCTGCATCTCTTCATTGATCAAGTTTCTTACTGCTATTTTCATTGACCAATTCTCTTATTGCTATTTTCGTTGACCAAGTTTCTTACTACTATTTTCATTGACCAAGTTTTTTACTGCTATTTTCATTGACCAAGTTTCTTACTGCTACTTTCATTGACCAAATTTCTTACTGCTAATTTCATTGACCAATTCTCTTATTGCTATTTTCGTTGACCAAGTCTCTTGCTGCTGATTTCATTGACCAAGTCTGTTGCTGGCTATAAACATAGACTTTTGAATGCAGCTTTATTTATTTATTTAGCTGATCATCTATAACATTTTTTGGCAAAATTATTACTAATTCGAAATCAAAATGGCCAAAATGTCTCAACGCAACATTGCCAACATTGCACGCAATATTATCAGAAAATACAACTAGTTCTTGGCGGTTAAAAGATTAACGCAAAAAATTTCACGTTTACTGAGCCTAAATCTCTGTGCTGTTATTATTAAATCTCAAACCGAGTTATTATGAGTAGTAACATTAAAGAAACATCACACCATAATGTTTGCTCTCACACTTGGGTCTTGTGATCCACTATGAACAAAACTTGTGATTTTCAACTCACAAACTAAACTCATTCGTTATCATTAACGGATTACATATGCTTTGCTTAACCAGTTTGTTATTAGACAAACTAAATACACTTTATCTTAACAACAATGATACATGCTATGTTTAGCTACTTTGTGTTTAGACAAAATAAATACACTCTTGCCACTTGACAAACTACATGCTTCGTTTTGATAATTTTTAGTACCAAAAATTTGAATAGGCAGTGCCGTGTGTCTTCGTATCACAGCGCCAATTGACCTCGGCCAATTGACCTTCGTCAATTGACCTTCGTCAATTGACCTTCGTCAATTGACCTTCGTCAATTAATCTGCTAGTATAATGTTCCGCTTTGGCTAATTATACACTGTACTTACAACGGCTTACTGAGTTAATTAACTGAGTAATTTTGAATATTAAAATTAGGAAAAAATTAATTTTCAGCCACGGAAAAGCCCTCTCGCGTCCATTCAGATCACATCATTCATAACAGGAAGCTTTCCTCAGACCTTACACGCGTGTCTTGGGTAACGCCGTGTGAACAGGCTTGCTTGACATGACGTGTGTAAAATTTTGTTTGACTTTAACGACGTGTGTATAAAATTGTATGACGTCACGACGTGTGTACAATCTTCTTTGACGTAAATCCGTATATATGTATACACCCTTGTTTGGCATGACATGTGTACAATGTAAACTCTTGTTTGACGTAACGCCGAGTGCTCGGATGTTTCACATTCCTCACTTGACTTGTTCTCCTGCACTTCTGACGGCCTCACCTTCTTCCTCCTCCCTCCACGTGCTGCCATGCAGCCCTGGTTCGGTGCAGCCCCATGGGGCTACTCAGATTCCTGGGGAAGCTTCACCCCCTCTCTTCAGCACTCATTCTCTTCCCCACACACTGTGCATCCTCTCTCCCCCAACCTGGAGTTCTCTGAGCCCCACACCCTCCATGCCCCTTGGCCTGCTGAGCCCCCCAACAGCATCACGTCTGGAGGCAGCCGCTCCCTGCCTTACCTGCAGCGACTCTTGTCGCGCTCCAGGGTGAGTTCTGCTCCAGCTGGTTTAGCTCCAGGTTTTTTCTGCTCCAAGCGAGTCCTACTCCGGGTGCGTGCTCTTTGGGTGAGTCCTGCTCCAGGTTCGTAGTGCTTTGGGTGAGCTCTGCTCCAGATGGGAACTGCCCCAAGATAAGTGAGGACATTCACAGCAAATGGAGTGCACTTCAAGAAATTTTCTTCCAGCTAGGGAGAGGCTCGCTGGTCCCAAGCACGTGCCTGTATAGTGTATAGTCGCTATTTTCCATGGACGTAGTCACATTATGCGGTTGTGCTGCTTCTTCTTTATAGAGAGAGAGAGAATGCTTCTTAATGCAACCTATTAATATCCATGCAACTGTTAATTAGTATGTACATACTAATTTTGTGCCATTACATAAGTAACAATATTTATTTCGTATTATAAATTAGCTGGCCCAAAACCTGATTGCCTACAATCATTGCGATACCGCACGCATGATGAGTTTTTCAAAACAAGCTGCATGAATTTATTTTTTATTGAATCTTGTTTTTAGAATGAGAAGATACGCCCAATTGATCGACCGTAAGTATGCACCTTATCTGCAAATGACATCTTAATTAAAACTATGAATCTCAGGCATGAAGATACGGCCTCCGTATGTATACATCGCTGTAAGAGTACCTATATGAGCATGTTGTCCTGGGAATGATGTTTGGATATTTATGTAAATACACGCCTTTTTGAATGTGTGATAAATATTGACGTCATTATCTAAAATATCTGATAATTTTTTATTCTTTGCCTGCTTTTATTTTTTCTTGCTCTCGTTATTTTGATTATTATCATTTGTTTGTACTTGGTTGTTTTTTCTTTAGTAAGTATATACTTATGATCTACGCTTGCGGTTTGCGTGTAAATTTCCTTGTTATTTACTTTTTATCCCTGCATTGAATGGTTAACTCTCCCCTTCCGATAGTGTGTAGGGGAGGTTCTTTTGTGTAGGTTCTTTTCCCTCTGCCGCTTCAGGCAGTTCCCCGTAGGTTGGGCTTGCTGTTAAGTGCCAGTTTTAATTGTATTATTTCTGTTAATGGCTGGATTATTATTCTGTATTATTCTAAGTATTATTTGTCACAAAATAAATGCATCACCATCTTTATTTGCAACGGAAACTTTGGTATCTTGGCTTTCATTATCTTTGTGCTATGGCTGTAGAAATTATTTTGCACGCTGAAGGTCCAGAGAAGTGCCTGCTCTAATAAAACATAAAATAATTTAATATATAATGAATTAATATAATTAATGGCAAGCGTAGAATTCAAGTCAGCGGGATTTTAAAAATATTGACTAATATGTTCCACTTGTTTACTAATAACATTCTCGTATAAACGTCTGTGTGAAAGTTGACCCCCCATCAGGATGAAGGACCATCTCGAGGCGGCCGCCATGCCGAGCACAGCCCCGCGGCCCCCGTCTTTTCATCACACCCTGAAGCTGATGGCCTCTTCGGCAAGCCCGAGTTTCTCGGCAAAGGTTCGTTCCTTCCTGCACAATATACAAGTATTATTTTTAGAATTTCAGAAATTTCAAAATTTATCTGATTTTTTGTCTGTAAGTACCTCGTGCGCTAATAATCGAAATGAATATTATCGAGGTTATGATCGTGAAGGCATAAAATGAGGGGAATGTAAAAAGATTTACGAAGCGTAATTTCCACACATGCCTTATTTTTTTCATCTTTAACTACCGTGTATGCTAATAATCTAAATAAATATTATCACCTATGATTGTGAAGTAATAGTATGAGGGAGTGTGAGAAGATTAATAAAGTGTTGCATGGGCAGCGACATCGCGGGACAGTCTTGCGTTCGAGTGGCAGATCACGAACTGGTCCGAGTGCTCCCAGACCTGCGGCTACTCCGGCTCCCCGGGGGGCTTCCAGGTATATAGTGAACAACTATTAATGCTTATTATACAGCAACAAATGCTAAGTAACTAGAATTCCTGCTACAGGATACCAAAACAATGAACAATAAATTGCAGCGTTTGGGGCTTCTTTCTTGCAGTTATTTGCATTGAATTTTTTGTTGATTGTTAAGTAGACGTAACGTAGTTAAGTAAAAAACGGTCACGTTTGTTCTTTTCGTCTTCACTTTTAAATATAATTTAAAGGTAATAATATGCCATTATTTTAGCATTATTTCAAGTTTTTTTATAGATATCTACATTATATATAATTAAAAACAGCATTGACTGTTTGAATCAAGTCTATATTAGACCATCTAAGATATTAGATTTATCGGATTATTTATTATCAAATGATGAAATTGGGACTGAGGTTCGAGGCCCAAACCATTAAACTATTATTATTTATATTTAACCAATGTAAGGTTGTCGGCTCAAATTATATTGAAGATGGAAATAGAGGTATGGGACCGATGGACAATATTATTGCTGGCTATAGAGATGATAATTCTGTGAATACTGCGTCAAAGCTCATGTATCGTGTTACTGCAGGTGCTGTAAAGCAGCCTTGTCACTATATTGTTAGCATCATCAATTTAGACGAATAGAAGTGCTTGTTAGTTGAACTGTCACTGCCACCCACACGCGGTATGGGATCTACTTTTCATTTTTTTCCTTTTTATTTTCAATGTCGTTTTCCTGGCTGGAATTGCGATGGAGGGGGAGGGAGACTTTGGTAATACCTTTTGCATTAGTCAGCTGCAAAAGTCAAAGACGTATTCTAAAAGTGCAGTGAACTCACCGCCCAGAACTATTGATACATTCAATTAATTATAGCTTTACTGCCTAAGACAACCGAGAGCCTAACACAATTATTCCTAACGACCTAAAATACATTCAAACAAAAAGAAAAAAATTGTCATGCACCTTAAAACAAAAAGACAAAACGCGTATATAAATGAAAATGAAAAAAATTCTTGTTAAAAAAACGAAAAAGTCTTTACATCTGTACAGCTGTTGGTTTCATTCACTAAGCCGATATCGCTCTATATAAACATTAATTCACACATGACGTCACGGCAGGTGCGCTCGACGCAGTGCCTCGTGCGGGTTGGTAACGTCACGAAGCCTGCGGACGCTCAGCTCTGTGAGGACGCTGGGCTCACACCGCCCCCCACCATCCAGGACTGCGGGCTGCAGGAGTGTCCCCAGTGGGCGGTAGGGCCTTGGAGCACCTGTAGGACCTCGCGGTGCTTCACGCTGCACTACGGTAAATTTCATTAAGCATTTCAAGTCACGTATCATTTGTTGTTCTAGGTTTCTGTATAGCGATGTATAATCTAAAAAAAACTGTTGAAGAATTACAGTAGAATAAAATCATATTATCGATATCTAGATTAGCTATAGTCCAAATAAAAAAATATAGTCTTATTTGAAATGTAAAATAATTACGAGCATATTAAATAAAGCGACTATTGAACATTTCTGTTGTAACTATCGTATTAACAGAGATTTTTCATCATAATTCGTTGAGATAAGGTTATCTAAGACTAGACGAGTAATAGTGCTGCGTTCTCAGCTCACCAGCGCCGGAAGGTGACGTGCGAGACGCACTCCGGCACCGCTACGTCGCCCAGTCAGTGCGACAAGGTCACCAAGCCTCGTCACCGCCGCGAGTGCTACAACGTCGACTGTGTGGGCGTCTGGCGTACCGGCGACTGGTCTCAGGTCCGTTATCTCACCTTCATCTTTATCATTATAACATTCATCTGTATTATTTTAACATTCATCTGTAATATTTTAACATGCATCTGTAATGTTTCAGCAGAAACCTGCCTTATCTAAGCATTAATCTGTGATATTTTTGCATTCATTTGCATTTTAATTTTTTTCTGAGGTATGGGATCTCCTTTTCATCGGTATCCACGTTATTGGTGTTCTATGAAAACTTAATCTATGCAAGAGTGATTTTGGTTCACTCTTAATTCATTTCCACAGAGCAGGCAAGGAATAGCTGTTTATATGCATATGAAGGTACGACTTGAACATTTCAGTTTATTCACAGTAGCTAGTTTCTTTTAGAAAATTATAAAAGAAATGAAAAAGTTGAAACATTTAATATCTCACGCTCCTAATTCAGCATTTATATAAAAATTGACAAATATATAGAACTGTGCCTGTAAGTGCGTGGCGTGTGTGCAGTGCATGGCGCCCTGCGGTGGCCAGGGTTACCGCACGCGTCTGCTGCAGTGCGTGTGGAACGGCACGCGCTCGGCGGCCGGTAACGCGTGTCGGGACCAGAAGCGTCCCGAGGTGGTGCGCTGGTGCGACGCCCCGCCCTGCGCTGCCTCGCCCTCCGCCGTCCCCAGTACGTTGTAGGCGACGCTCGTCCATCACCGCGTCGTCAAATGTCCTGCTGCAGGTTGGCCGTGCTCGGTTGTGCGCTCCTACGCACGCGTCTTGTGGTGCCCGGGTTGCTGTAGCTTTTATAACTAATATTCCGCACCGATAATTAAGATTTCAACTTTGTTGTGCTTGCACAAAAATTTCTTACAGAAAATTTTATCGCTGTTCAAAACTTTCATCAAAGGCACTTGTTGCAACGCTGTACATACAACAAACCCGGTAGCAACTAATGCATTTTCCCACTTAAATATGGCTACACTTCATAGATGAGGTGCTGGAAAATGTAACTGCACAGAAAAAACATTAATGCCTGGCGCACTCACAAAAGTCGTATAATTTTGCTCGCATTATGGTTGTAAGTGGACTAACAATAGCATGAGTTGAAATTACAACGCACTATTAACCATAAATTATTTCCATAAACTTGTGGATCACCTACAACTCTCGTCGACGAGTGCTCTGCAATCTCGAGTGAGTCTTGCTATCTTACCCTACCAGCCTACACACTTCAAGGTCTTTAAACCATCCCATGACATGAGTGCTTCGCTGCTCTAACCGTCGAGTTAATATTAACAAATTTCACGGGCACTCTACTTCCGAAATCTGCTTAATTTTTCCATTGAGCCTTTGAGACCCTTCCTCGCATTTGATGTGTCGCTATTTTTTCAGTAGAATGCAACTATGTTAAAAGAGCTTTTGAGTTTTTACGTTGAAAAATTACTAGCGGTTTTGCAGTCCAGCCATGATGGATACCGCCATCGGTATCCACGTTATTTATTATATGTTAACTCTATTTAGGCATTGCCCCAGCAGCACTCTATCAACATAACAACTCTCCCCGCCAAACTCTGTTAACCTGATTTCTTCCTCGAGTCTCTCTTGATCACATTTCTTTGACTCGAGTACTGTATTTATATAAAGTCTACCGATAAATCAACAATACTTCACTTTGCATGCCCAAGCACTTGCAATTAACTTTCTTGTATTATTGCCTTATGGCGCATTTTACTAATTGAAATTGAATTCATCGCTGGATTAACTAAATCTTGTTTAAAACTCTTTCACCACTTCTAGTTTGTCTGGTTTTTACAACCGCACGAAGTGGCCGCCCTTGCTGTAAAAATTTGGGGCAAGATTAAAAAGAGTGCATTTCATCAAAGAAATTCTGCGTCAATTTCAATTGAATGCCACCAGTCAGTAAACAACAAACCTATCAGTAAAATCAAATACTTTTCAGTTGATGGTTAATGAAGAAATTGGCCGCTCCTCTACACTGATTTTTTTATACTCATCTTGCGAATTTATTTACCTTTTTACAAACAATTTTAACAATTTTATTTCATTTTTAATAAGAATAACTAAATCTTTTGGCCAGATGGAGACGGCCCTGGAAGTTCGAAGGACCGGGAGAATTGCACGGACCGCAGCCGCTACTGCAATATCGTCCGTCGCATGAACATGTGTCGCGTGCAGCATTACAGAGAACTTTGCTGCAACTCCTGCCCCTGATAACCCTTCTTATGGATCACACCTTCACTAGCAATAGTTCTGTCAATAAGCTTAGCTATGTGTAATTCTACTGCGTTTGCTGTGCACTTCGTCACTGGATCAAGTGGAATATTTTTACCGTGCTTATTTTTCCACTGCGTATGAATTTATTATATTTGTGTGTACGTTGATACTCGATTGGTGTTTGCATGAAGTGCGGTGTCCTGGAGCGCCCTGTAGACGACAATGTGCTCAGCGTGAATTTCTGCCATCAAGTTGTCACGAAAGTACGACTGAAGTTGAGAAGTTGGAGTACGAATAGGCTTAAGTTATTCTTATTAATGTTTATATATGACTTTTGTTTCAAGTGCCATTAATTTAGTTGAAATTTTATTCTAATTAGTTAGCTTGAGGTTCTCGCGTCTTCGCGTCAATACTGCAGACTTGAGCTCCACTCAGTTATGTTAACGTTGATAGCTGAAACAGTTAGTGTCGCTCGTTCTCTTCTAAGTGGCTCTAGATCCCTCGTCTTTTTTATTTTTGAAGACTTTTCCATGTTCTCGGTTATTTTCCTCCCAAAAGCTATTCACATCATGACTATATAGTGCAAGGATTACTTATTTTGTAGCGGGTAAAATATATTATTTAAAATTTTGTATCTGTTACGATGTATCTTGAACATACTGAAAGATTCTACGATAGTCGTAAACTATACGATGAACGAAAACTTGCTCGTTTCCTATTGATTAGTTCTAAAGCGTTGAGAGATTGGCGAGCGGTTTACTACATCGCATCCCGTGTCATGAGAATAATGCTCCACGAGCTGTGCATATGTCGCATGTAAAGTTTGTACAGGCTTCCTTGATTTATTTTAAGTCTAACTGAATGTAGCTTTATTTGCAATAAGTACCATGTTTTATTGAATTTAAGTTTTTTTCGCGTTCAAGTCACAATCTGAGCTTCAACAGAAATTTTGAAAAATATGACTTTAACTCCGTGGAATTCAGGGAACAACTGTCATGCTTCGTAGTTGTGTTATTGTATGACTGTATGTCATATTTTACTTTCCTTTCAGATTTGTTGATTGAGGCATCAAAATTTTGCTCATTTTAATATGTATATTTTGGTGTTTTAACACGAATTGATAGTAATGTTTTGTTGGCCAGGAAATCTGCAGAGGCTTTTTATTCCATTTCCTTGCTTGTTAAGCGACTGCGTAAACGATAAGATTTGAGGCTTGAACAATTGTTTACTACCCGAGTAGAGGCTTGCACAATTGTTTACTACCCGAGTAGAGGCTTGCACAATTGTTTAAGACCTGAGTCGTGGCTTGTACAATTGTTTACGACCTGAGTCGTGGCTTGTACAATTGTTTACGACCTGAGTCGTGGCTTGAACATCGTACAATCTTTTACCGCTCGAGTCGAGTCCAGTACAATTGTTCGACAATTTTTTCATTGTGTTTTCCATGACGAATGCCATGCTTAATTTATGTGGATCACGAAACAATGACGCCTTATTTAAAGACTAAACTGGGAGATAGTTAAACCTCATTAGGCGATGAAGTAACGCGCTGTGGACGAATAGACTCGCGTTGTTCATGACATATTGTGATGCTTGAGCCATGCGTTTTCTACGAAAGCTACGAACGAGTTGACATTTTTCAGGCTATGGTTTAGTGTTTCTTCCTTCATTTGTCAACGTGCTTTTTGGATATTCAAAGTGATGAGGGTTAACTAAACATAATTAATGTACTTCTAAATTGGAAGCGTAAAACTATTCCACTACATCACAAAAAGACCGAAAAACCAATTTCAAATGTGACGTCACTATTCGACTTTTTAATTATACAATTTTGTCGTGTTATTTCATCTAGGACTAATTGTGCAGATTTCCCGGATGCTGCGACAAATATTCTATGTAATAGCCTTACGATAAACCTAGAGCAATACATATGCAAAATATCTCCAATGAAAGTACGCAGAATATGAATTTTACCTGTGATGACTACATGTCGAGTAAACTCCGAGTATTTCCAAAAAAAAATTCTCAGTTCGAAGTTCGTTCTCTTTTACACTTGAGTGGCTCGTTTCCTAAGGGTCTGTGTGAAATTTCAGCACAGTTGGCTCATCGTTGCCTTCTTGTACGTCTTCGAGTGGGCTTCATGGCATCTCATCATACGAGACATTTTATGATTAACTCATTTCATGTTTGGGACATTTCATCATTTATCAATTTAACCTAACCTAACCTGCATCTACTTATGTTTGCAAAATGCACTTCATGCATTGATGAAATTTTATGGTGAATTGATACAATAATGAAATGTCCCAACGATAAATTGGTATAGTGATCAAATGTCTTGTACGAAGAGGTGTCTGGCCACTCTTTGAGGAACGGTGTTTCTTGGACGCGTGGTAGCACTTCTTTGAATCGTCCTCATATCTCAGTTCTTAATGTGTGTTTGGCCGTAAGGGTTGTGCTTCGTGTTACGAGTCCTTATAAGCTTTAGCCGTTAGTTAAAATTAAGGCTATTGGGATCAAGAAGTATCTTTTCCTTGCATGTTCTGCACTCGAGTTGCCGTTAACCTCTGCCTTTATTTTATGTGGAAGGATGGGATCATTATTATTATCTAGTACCCAGACTAGGCTAGTAACCTAGTTTGAAGCCACTGATCTGGCTTCTGGCATAGGTACTTCATCTACCGTCAACACACGAGACGCCACTCAGCAGCTACTGCTCATAACTCGCCGCTCGTCAATGAAATTATTTAATGCTGGTCAGTAGAGCGATTTGAATTATTATGGGGTTTGTGGGTTAAATACCACATAATAATTAAAGCTGTTGCCTGTTTAGATCTTACTGAAAAGGTGAGTCTCAGTTTTGTTCCTTATATGTATAGATTGCTTTTATTGAAAGCTGGCAAGAGAAGAGTGTGGCGGCACACATGGCGATGACGTTAGCCTGACACCTAACCACGCTTGATCTTTCCTTTGTTCTTCAAGGGTGAAATGTTTTCTTCATTCAGTTATTGTCTCGTTTTTTGCGAATTACAAGCAAATAGCAATGATGATGATAATAAATATCGCCATAAAGATGTTTGACATAATTACTCACTGCACTATCTTATCAAAAAGGAATATGATTTATTAGGTACAGAAGCAAAGCAGGCCATGGGGCTTACCAAGTAACCCTTCATGGCCATTGGGGGAAAATTTGTTCCGTCACTTGTTCTGGAGCACATGATACGTTGCAAAGTACGAAACTGTGAAGAGTAACTGATAATCAAGTTGTATCCATTCTTTGAGTATCTATTGTAGGGCTTGTTGGACGGTAGCTCTTTAACTTTCTTCACTGCTGCTAATTTTTTCTTCTGTGATTCCGGCTCATGTTACTGCTTACGAACATCGTTCCGGCGTCTCGAAGTTGTTTCGGGCGCCGGAGACACGTTCCCGTTGTAATGAATCTTTCTGAACTCGACTGAATTTTGTCTTGAGTGCCTTCTATATTGACCCAAGTTTAAGACTAGTTCTCAATTAGCAGCTATTGTTTCGTATATTTAACAAATGCTTGTTAAATATTGCGAGCCTTGATTTCGTCTAACTACGGGATTTCGATGTGCTCGATGATGATGAGTCGCTAGTGCATCACATTTTCCCCCCGACACTACGTCCTCTTCAGGTTGCTGTTCATCTGATTGCGTTGGTTATGGACTTCTGCTTTCAGTCCAATGCTCGGTACCATATCTTTGTACCTAAAACCGTGCGTGGAAAAAAAAAAGTTAAATGCGATCTTTGGCTTAAATTGATCGCATGGAGCGGATTAGGTAACGTTTAATAGTCTCTGGGACGGTAGCACTGTGAATTTGTTGACACCTAATCACGACCTCTTCATTATGATTCACTTGCCAAATTTTAATCCCCATTCAGTAGACTTTGATAATCTATTATGGTTATTTTTAGCTCATGTTTTGATGGAATTTCCGTGTTTGCTTTATTATCTCAAAATTTAATTTTATCCATGTCTAAACTTAGCGAAAGAATTTAGGACAGATACATTGAACGATTTGAAATGTAATGTCGGCGGACCGTCGACCAGTGTCATTATGACCCTACTAATATGAGCTAGTCACGTGGACAAACGTTCCTGCTCTAATAAAGTGAATTAAAGGTGTGGGAAACCACGGAAATCTTGATGTTACATCACTGATTATTGCGATGACCATAACAATTTCGGGAACGTGTATTCGAAATAAAACTTGCAGTATTATCCATGTACAGTTCCATTTTTTTTAAATTGGACAGAAGGTTCTTATATTTTCTGATCACAAATTCTCACTTGCCACATCTAATTCGATGTGTTGCAAGATTGTTGCCACATCGATGTTCGTTTTTTTGTGTGTGAAGGCGCAACAACCTCGCTGTCTCCTATAATTCACTTAACGTTTTATTCACTTGAATTTTGTTATACTGAACAGGTAATTTATCACCGGTATTTTGCCGAAATAATATCATTACTATATGTAATTGTGATGAATTTTTCAGTTATGCGTATACTTTAAGGTTTACAGAATTCCATTAGTTATATTTGAAATCTCCCTTGCAATATAGACTGTATCTGCGGCTGTGCATTACAGCGACGGATTTATTTATTCCGAACGCGTAACATGTGATCTGAAAGTTTCGTTTCTTAATTTTTTTTCAATAATTTGGAAATTGAGATTGAAAAACGATCCGACCACAGCACATAATTAAGAAGCTGGAATATTTCACCGCATTATTGCATGCATTATCGACGTTTAATTTGCTCCTGTTATTGAATGGTGGTTCTTAGACTTAGTATCGTTACATCCATGCAATAATATGTGCCGTCGTCGAATGGTAGTCAGGACAAGGTTTCTAAAGCAATTTCCTTACAGTATTACGATTTACCGTTTCATTCAATGTTAGTATGAATGTCCACATGTCCTCGTTTTCTGTGCAACAGTTTTCTAATGATTTGCTACGGTATATCTGTTCGTTCGTGATTAATTTCAGGTAACCTTAATAATATAAATAAATATTTCTGGGTCCTCGTCCCGTCCACAAAAGGTGGATATAAAACTAGGTCACTCGCACGCGTATTTTCTTCTACAGTTTGCATGTCTCGAATCTTCCAACACTCTCAGATGATCGACTCGACTGCTCGACAGAAAAGCAAGCAACCACGTGCACTGCTGCCTCAAGAGTTGTTCCATGGCTGGGCGTCGTATCGTTTTCTGCAGTCAACACTCTCATGGGTGGTATTCAAGATGACAGAAGATTGTAGTGTATGTAATACTTTACCACAGCTCTCTTACGAACACTAGTATGTCTGAATTCAAGAAACTGGAGAAAAACAAGCAGTTCTTTGCCTTACGACATCGGCATGAAAATCGGATCTGCATATGTACATCTTCTTCTGTTCTTCATGTGCCAAGTCGGTTGTTGGTCTTCCAGGCTACAGCTGACGTCATGGTCACATTGAAGTAGATTCATGCACCGTTACAGGAACACGTCAATAAAGGTTATCCTCACCAAATTTGTCAGTCGTTCAGGTTCGATGGTTGTGTAAATAGCGACCTTCTAAGTCAAGTTGTACAGATAATACCAATAGAATAGTCACCCGGACTAGATTGTCTTTCTTTTTCCTAGATGTTTATTCAACAAGGTCATAATAATTTCGGCTATGTCTTAATGTATTATTCAATTTTATTGCCACTACGATGGTTAAAAGAGCCAACGATACTATTTAAGATTTATTTATCTACTCAAACATGAGTAGCGCAGATACATAAGAAAAAATGCGCTAATAATGCTAGGTAACTTCCTATGTCCAGAATTCAATTTTAAATTAATGAACTATAGTTTGAAATTTTTACAGTATCATTCAATGAGAATTCATGGCTCTGTCTGTGCCTCAAAGGCTCAAACTAACTAATCCCAGGTTAACAATGAGCAAAGACTTGTGAGCTACTTTAAATACAGCTAATTGCCAACCACACTTCGTTCTCTCTAAAAATCTCACTATTCAGTCGCAATTAATAATAACGAAGAAGTTCATACAATTAAGAATTGTGTTCAGTTGTTTCAATAAAGTCTTCACCTATGTGCCTAAAAAGTTGTCACCATTACGTAGCTTGTTTGCAGCAGCAAATTTCCCATGTTTTTGCGTCATTAATGGATACTACACAACCTCAGAGATCATTGAATTACAACAAAGTTCGTTCATTAGGAAGACTGCGCAGTCCAGTCACGCTCGCGCACCGTCGCGAGGTACGGCGACCCAGAGATGTTGCGCTCGTCCCAGGTCAGGTGGATAGTGTAGAGTCCTGCCACAGAGACCGTGTAGCGCACCTGTCCGGTGACAGGTACACAGGTGAAATAGGATCGTATTAAGCTATCGCTGAAATTATTAGTGATAATTTGGCTAGCAATACTGACGAAGTTCGCGCGAGTGTAGTTAACTTTAGACTTGGCCCCTTTGCAGGTGTAATAAGATGAAAATTGTATTCGAATTTTCTACTTGATCTAATGACTCGACTGGAATTCATTTTATTGGCACTCGAACTTTAGGAGCAAAAATACACCAACCTCTGATGTGAACTCGCATAAAGGATACAAACATTAACCACGCCTAAGCATGTGAGCAGAATGGTATGTCAGACCTATGAGGCTATGAATTCATATAGTAAAGAATACAATACACCCGTCAACCAAGTTTAGGCTTGTGAGCAGATTGGTATGTCGGATCTATGAACTATGTCGTGAAGAATACACTTATTAAATGAGTTTAGGCGTGAGAGCAGAATGGTATGTCAGACCTGCAATGTATCAGCAGTTTCGTCTGTCGCGAAGATGGCAGTGCTGGTGACGGCATCTTGATGTGGCCCGACGACATGAACACCGAGCTGCGAAACTTACAAACTTCAGTTCAGAAAGTCGGTTTCATTTTGTATAAAATTAAATGAATATAAATTTCCAAGCATGTATTTTATAGGATGGATATTTTACGGAGTGAGACAGCCAGAATTTCAATAACACGTACCAAACTACTGTAAACCCGACAGAATTACCTCTCCATACTCAGCTTGTGAAGTGTCCAGCTCGAAAACGTTCTCCTCTCCCACAACGCCACGCATGAGCCCTCCACCGTAAGCCCTCACCTTGTTAGCTTGGCAGGAATCCCATTCGAGGGGAAATGCTTCAGCTTCCTCGTTTAGTTTTATAATATTTTCCTCATTAGGCGCACCTGTGTCGAGAGTGCCTGCACTTTCTGCACCGCCACTGAGTTCGTTTGACGTGGAATTCTCTTCTCGAACATCGGTAGCGACGTTGGGCGCCATAGAATCATTTGTTTTTCCATAGTCAGCTTTGACAAGTGATGAAGTAAATACATCTGAAGTATTATCGGAAGCTTCTAAAGAATCTTCTCTCACCCTCCATTTTCGATTTATGGTTTTCAAAGAGCCATCTTTGGTCTCCAAAGATTCGACTTTGATATCCGAAGAACTTTTTTTAATTTGCCCATCTATGTGGTTTATCTTCAATGGAGAATTGTTTGGCATACTAGAAGAGTCGTTGAGGCCGAACACAATGGAATCGTTGCGGATATCACTACGGTCATCTGGGATGATTTCGGTCGAATTTAGATCATATTTTGATTCGTTTTGAGGACTTGTGTTGCTATTAAACATGTCACTATCTTTTGAATAAATATCATAGATAGCGATTTTCTCCAACATCGGAGCTATCTCTGCTGAATTCTGCTCGGTCTTTGGGCAGTTGTCTCCAGCTTTACAATTTCCAAAGTTATCTTCATTCATAATATAAGTGTTAGTATCTTCTGTTAAGTTCAATTTATACCGAGAATCATTAAAAATTGTGAGCGAAATTGGCTCTTCAGTTTGAAAGGTCTCTTTGAAATTCAATTGTATAGAATCGTTCCTCGAGGCACTCTTTTCAATGGTTGATGCAGGATGGAAAGAGCTGGAGTATTTCCTGCAGTCTTCCTTAGATTCTGCATTTGTCGTACACTCGCGTGAGCTGCTTTTGCATGCTATGGTATCCCAAGTGACGGCCTCGCTTGACGCACATGATGTTATTTTAGTAACCTGCAAATGGAAAACTTTTATGAAAGCGTTTACAAACAAAAATAAAGTAGCTGATAATGAAAACCATTTGAGTCTTAATGTTCTCATCATTCAATTCATACCTCTTCCGTTTCCATTGAAGTCCTATCTTCTTCGTCATATTTTGAACCAGTAAATGGAGGCAGAGAAGTTGAACCTACAGTAGTAACGGCTACAGACTGCAAACTTTCTTTGATGGACCGGTTATAATTCCGGTCCAATCTTTTATCCTCCTCTAATGGATCAAATTTTTTTGCCGTCTTGCCTTTGTCTGTAAGGGAGTTTTGCTCTCTGTCGAATCTTTCGAAGTTGTGAGGTTTTCCGATGCATTGGCCGTCTGAATAAAAAGTTGAAAATTAAAAAGAGAGGTGAAAACAGTTTAGAAATAATTTCCATATGAATGTTCGAATTTTACGCGATATTTAGACATATATATCAAAGACCTCTTGCTATCAAAGAAAAAAGTTGACAAATAATCGTGCTAGTCAATTAAAAGATCAGTTCCTGCTCACCGGCACTGGATGAGTTGATTTGAGACGCTTGTCCCAGATATGAATCCGAACTCGTCTGAAACTCGGATGGATTCTGCAAAATCACTTGTCCATCGATTGTGTCATGGATCACGTAAACACTTGATTTTGTTTTTGGATGATGAAGTCTGTTCTCATTTGTCCAGGATTTTTTGAGATTCTGGTCTTCATATTTTCCAAGTCGGTCTTTGAAAGATAAAAATGCGAGATCATCTTCTGTTGTATCTGAATAGTAAGCATTAGTTTTAGTGCTCCGTGGATTGTATTTCATCGCTTCATCTGCTAGGTTGAAAGCAGACTCAAACTCCCTGCAATTTTTTGACACCGTACCTCTTGTTATACCGTCATTTTCATCACTGTTGCTCAGATTAACACGGCGATTTTGTGTGCAATGATATGCAATCATCGGATCGACAACTGCGTAAACTTCTTTAATGGAATACAATGACTCGGCAAGTTCAGGTGAATGATTGGCAACAGGCAAAGCAGCGTTCCTCCGCGTAGCATTCGATCCCTTTTCATATTGTTTTGATGTTTCGCGGACGATTCCGGATTTTATTGCTACGCTTAATTGGCGCTTTGCTGGCTTGCCGATTTTGCCTGAACTTTTCTCGTGTTTCTTCTTATCTCTTAATTGAATGCCTCGGTTGGACGATTTCAAATTATCCGACGAAGTTCCGTTACCGGTACTTCTGTAAACATTGATGAGGTGCCTGACAGTCCCGGATTTAATTGAAATACTGATATTTCTTCTTACTTTAGGTAAACTCGGCTCCTCATACCAGCGCGAGTCATCAACTTCTTCATATTGATGCTTGCCGAAAACGCAAGGTGCTCTTATTTCAACGTTATCTGCGTAATTTTCTGGATGTATCTCTTTGCTAAGAAAATTATCCCAGTATACTTTTTTCTCGTTGACCAGCGTCTTGGTAGGATTTTGCTCTAGCTTTCTCGGTTCGTACCTAGCATCAGCCATTTTATTTTGGCGAGAAGTTGAAGTTTCATCGAGGGCTTCATTATTAAACTGTCGCAACTCTTCCTGGTAATAAGCATTTCGTGTGGGCGCATCTTCGGCGTCTGAAACAGAAATAGGAGCCAATGCTTTGACCATAGAATTGTCATCGCCTGGCTTCTTCAAATTCACCCGAATCTGTAGATCCGGCGCTGAAGCTTTCTCATCTAAAACCGGGTCTGAAGCGTTCATCTCTCTACGCTTCCACAGCGATGTCCCCTGCCAGACGGTGCCCTTAGGTATCGTGATGCTCGGTTGACGGCGGACGAAGGTTCGAGGGACAAGGTTATTCCTGCTGGCGGTCTCGATGAGCTCCTTGCTGGAGTGCGTACACACAAGCTCGCTGGGGTCATTGGCTTGGTCCTCGCGTCCAGCAGCTGACAACTGTTGCCCACACTTCCTTAGGTCTAAAGATGTCACCTTGATCTCGTTTGATTTTGAACTTGCTTTTTCGAGTCGATTGATGGGGTTTTCTGGTAAGGAAAATCTTGTTGAATTAAAAAGCCCCTGCCCATAAGAAATTATTCCATCAGATTCTGTTTCTTGTTGACGCGTTGACGTCAACTCGTTCACGCTTTGGGAAGAAGTTGCTTCATTTTTATCCATTGGATCACTTTCTCTCAATGACTTTTCGATGAGCTTATTCCTGATGTTTCGATTTTTACTGATCGTTCCGTGTGATAAAGAGACTTGTGAAGTAGAAAATTCACAGCTTGCATTACTCAAATGTAATGGCGAAGACGACTTTTGATGCCCATCCATCGCTTGAGTTCGATTGATATCAAGTAAAAATGAGATGTTCGCACATCACTTGCTTTAAGAACGTTTCCAAAAGCATGTAAAATTATTACATTAACTCGCTTTATTTTATGTTTGCAATTATTTACCAAACAGCTCTACTGAAAACTAAGTGAAACCAAACAGATAATATGATGCACTCCCGTTGCTATGAGCTCGAAATGTCAACTGGCCGCTGGAGAAGCCGTACGACTGAAGCCACACTGCGACTGGAGACTTAGTTCGCATGCTCAAAGGCACGTGTTCGACATGGAAACAAAGACAGTCCTCGGTGACGCCTTTTGTGGATTAAAGCCTCGCTGAATGTTTGAGAACTTTGAAGGAGTTGAACTATTACTCAATTTTCGTTGCGGGTACAATCAGCTTCACATAACATAATTCAAAATCGCACGAAAACATTTCTCATTTCATGAGAACGATTTAAAAAAGGTTTAAAATATCGTAAATTGTAATAATTGATTCTATTAAAACTACAAAGGAATCATAATAAAATAAGTGCACAGATATCTAATTGCTAGCATTGGAAGTGAACTCACAACATAGTTGGCTTCTTGACTACTCTGTTGTCAAGTTGGTCGTTGCCGACGACTTTCAATTTGGCTGGGATAGAATCACTCACGAGGTCTCGGAAAATTTCTCTTTTGTGTATTCCAACATCATTGAACGAAAATAGGCCTTGAAAATTATCACGGTTGTTTACAACAGTGACATATCTTCTCAAGTATTCATAATTACTCTTACTAACGAGGTGCAGAATCCTTGTATAATTCATTGTTGGAGTTGTGGCACTGATACACTCTATCCCTTCGCCAGTAAATGTATTGCAATTTCTAACGTTTTCATCGTTGGGAGCTTCATTTTCTGTTGAATCTTCAGGAATATTTCGCAATGATAAGCGCACCTGTTTTGAGGGCTTCTCAATTTTGGGTTTGACATTATCTTCTTGAAGAACGTCCTCTTCATCTGTGTCGCCGCTGTCGTCGCTTCCAGATGAGGTCATTCTTGCTCTTTCGTCATCACTGCCGTAGTCACTCAAATCTTCGTCACTTTCTGACGAATTTGTAACGAATTCTTTTTCTAAACTTTTTCTTAAATCATCGAAAGCAACATCACTCATGAAGTCTTTGATTGAGTTCCACCTGCAAAGTCTCTCGCGAACGAATTCCTCACACTCTTCACTCTGAGCATCATTCATACAGGTGGTTTCGTTACACAAATTTGATGACTCTGGGCTTCCTCTCCTCTGATGCGCAGTGTTTGACACTTCACTTCGAGTATCTATGAGAAGTTCAGCAGTCTTTTCAACCACTTCATCAGGACTTGATACTTTTTTGGCAATGCATGACGCATCAATTGAGATTTTATTGGCAGAAAAACCTTCGCCCTCTTCGTTTTCATTACTCGCATTTTCAGCTTCATTTTCATGTTCGGAATTAGGTTTTGTTAAGTACTCATCTACTGAAGATGACCCTGTTTTAGTTGAATTCGAAGATTTTTCTGAATTCGCAGATAATATCAGTTCTTTCCTAGGCAGAAGTGAATTATCTATATCGCTAACAAACAGCGATGCTTCAATGTCAAGAGAAACGTAATTTTTTTCTGCTATTGATTGAAGGGGCTCGATTTCTACCGTTAAAAACTCTGACTTTGCTTCTCTTACGACGGGTTGACCTCCGGCTGACGTAGAATAGGTAGAAATTGTTCCCGATGTTGAAGTAGCTTTTTCTATTTCCTCGAAATTCAAAGAGGGGGTTGAATTTGCATTCACTGAAAGTCCTGGCGTTTCCTTTGGTAATTCGGGCCTGTTCGAGTGCGCTTGATCACCTTTGATCGTCGGCACAATTTGCATTCCAGTCTCCACAGATGAAATTTCGCCTGATGTGCTCGAAACTTTCTCGTCACTCCTGTACAGATTTTTGCAAATAATTTCTTCACGTTCAACGGAAACATTTTTATCGTTATCTATGGCTGTAAGTATCGGGACATAACTAAGAACTGGTACAATACCCTGATGATTTCCATTCAAGTTCTCATTGCAACTTAACGAATTATAGTTGACATCACATTTCTTATTGATTTCATTTGAATTAGACAAGGTTCTATTTGTATCAGACTTTAACATATTGTCGTTCGATTCGTTGGAATATTGAACGTTTCGTTTCGTGCTCACTAAAATCAAACTGGAGTCATCACTGGAGCATGGGAGCCCCGTGGGCAAAGAATTTTCCGTGGTTATCAGTTCATCATAGCTGGTACCGTCCAAATTTATGGGTTTTGATAGACTTATTTTGTTATTATAAATTTCAGTTGAAGTTAAATCCATTTTGCCCTCAGTTTTCAGTCCATTGTCTCGAGCTAACGCCCCCTTGACGACTCCATTGATTCGTGACTTTGCTTGGAGAATTTCCAAAAAGGTAGTAGCTTCGTTGTTGTGATTCAACAAATTCGAATTTTTGCAGAATGAAACGTGTGAAGAGTTAACGGCCAATGTTTGGTTAGTATTGACAGCGGAAGGTTCGGTAATAATTCTAGCCGCACCACGTTCATCATCGCTTCCATACTTGATGAACTTCTTCAGTCGTGGAGATCGTTGAGATTTAGAGCTGCGTATACTATCATTTTCGAAAAGATTTCGGAAGAAACTTACTTTCTCTTTAACTGTTGAATGCAGATTAGGAGTTCCAGCAAATGTAGAATATGGTTGCATCTTGAATCCAAGTTCATTGGAAACTGTTGAGTTTTGTTTTGGATCATGCACTGCTTGCTCTGCAAGACTTTTCGAGCTTTGGTAGGTGGGTTGGTTTTTACTTTCGATAAACGCCTCACTACCTGTCTCTCGACTGTTAACAGAGATCTTCTCTTCCTCATTTCCCTCCCGTTTAATTATTCGAGACCCATGGGCTTTTCTAGATTCACTTACAAAAGTTGATTTGTCCCTAAAATCTGGCAATTTTGGAGGGTTGCTTAGTTTAGAAATTGCTATATTATTACCAACAATGTTTCCATGCCGAATTGTATCGTTGGATTTGAATTTTGAATCCGTGCATTGCAGGGCAGGCAGTGCATCGGGCATCATTTGCCCAGTTACCTTAGAATTCGCGCTCATGTTGATGTTGGGCAAAGATGAAATTCTCCCAAGCGATGACGTAGGACAAAAATTGAGTTTGGAGCGTTGAAGGCGCGAGATTTCACTAATGGTGAGGTGTTCGAACATATTTTTGATGGAATCCACCGTTGGGTTTGTGCTTTCCTTACTACTAAAGTTGCTTATGACGTCACTTCGGCGGACGCTATCCAGTTCCTTTGACAACAAATTCTTCTGCCATTCTCGGTCTTGTTTGCGATCTGAGCCAACATTCGTATTTCCCCCTTCAAATTTTGCGATAAGGTTACTACAATAGTAGCTTTCAGATGTTAGGTTTTCCACACTTTTGTAAGATTCTCGGTTAGCACGAGACGCCAGGTTTATCGTCGAGTCTTGGCTTTGCTTTTGACTCCATGTGTAGGGTTTGAACGGACGAATCATATCACGAGATGCATCAGCTTTTAATAATATCGAGTTAAAAAATTCTTGTTTGGATCGAAGAAGATGATTTTGATCTGTTGTGCTGCAGTGCGGCTTTGGTTGACGAATAACTTCATCTAAACCATGATTGACGCTTGCTTCGCGGTCGCCAGAACCTGGCGACAACGTTGCAATAAAATCCCGTGTAGCACTAATCATGTGTAACTTCGGGCTAACGCAAGGCAAGTTGAGTAACCTAGGCTTGTTGTTCTGTTGGGAAATTTCTTTGAATCTTTGATGACCGTTAGGTAGTTGCTTGTAACCTAAACTGCTGCTTGGATACAGAATTGTCTTGTGATGTGAACTCTTGTCCAAAAATATTCCGTCCCTATCTGTACTGGCTGGCTTTGACATCATTCTGCTGCAAATTTCATCTTTCAAAGTCTTAGAAACTAACAGTCGCGTAAGCCTTTAGGTAAACGTTTCCCCCTTGCATTATCATCTATAGTCGTTGTCAAAAGCCGAAGATTCAACACATTAACCATAATCCGGTTGGCCAAGGTTTCACCTACGAACTAAGAAGCACGAGCTACTAATTATTAGCCTGAAACAAAATCCAAGAGTAAAAGAACTCTCACTGCATTAAACCGACTACAATAAGCATAAATATTAGGCGGCAGTCGAAACACAATAACAACTATAGATAATAAGTCAAAACGCCATCTGATGCATGGATAAATTGAAATTGTTGGTGATTTCAAATCACAGTCTGTAGAAGGGGCAATATAGTTCTACTTCATTTTCAAGCACATGTAAAGTTCGTCACGACACTTCAACACCAGCTAGATAGACTAGAGTTGGGAGGAAAGACTTTCAAAACAGAGACCACAACACAGGTAAGGTTTCTCTAGCGGGCTAGCCAAGACAGAGCTTCATTCCAAGTTAGGGATGACTTCAGCCCTTCAATGGCTTCTTTAGAGTCTAACGCACTCTGTTTCAGCTTTGATTGTTGATGTAAGAGAACTTGGATAATTAAGTTACCATAAAACAGGACTGCATTATAAAACCGAAGTGGATATTGTCGCCAGTGAATTTTCAGAAATTATCAAAAAAACGAAGAATATTTTGAAGGATATTACCGGTACACTAATGACGTGTAATAATTGCCTTAGTCGATACATTTAGTCAATAAATTCTGTAAAGCAAAAAAAAACTCAACAGGCTTTCCAGTCTCTCGTCCATGCAGTCAATTTTTAGCCAACAACGTTAAAGAAAAGCCATAACATGGTAATATTTTGATAATCCGGCTCCTGCAGACCGCCCACTTGCTAACAGCAGAGGTTGACCTGCAGTAGATACCCTTGACTAAAATTAACATAGACCAGGCAATAAGTCCAGCAGCTATCTCAATCAATCGTCAGTTATGGAAAGATCGGGTTCAAAAGGCCGGATCCCTTGTGAATCAAGTCACGAAAAATTCAAGAATCGGCAACAGGCCATGGGCCTATTTCTTCAGTGCCGACATTTCTATTCTATTCTATAGAGATGCTGCGCACACTTCGTGCACACGAAGTTGTAATGACACCAATGAATGACAAAATAGAATATACCACAAGTGTTAGTTGAACACTCAAACTGCGACAAGACAATTGAATTGACTTCATAAGGGCTTGTATTTTTGGAAGTAGAAGCCTGTAACATATATATATTTGTGATTATTAACAACTCACACTACGCACTTGCATACGTTCGTAATAAATCGGTATTACACGAAAAATGAGGCATAAATAATTTCTTTCTTAAGTCTTTTATGATGATGATGCATAAGCCTTAATTTATGGAAACATTAAATCTGCATAATTTTTTTTTACAGATTGACTGTCGGCCGCCAATATGGCGAGGCACCAGAGGGCGTGCCTGGTGTGGGACCCTGGGGGGGGCAAGTCCCTGACGGGGATCGACGGCCCGGAAATGGAAATGGAAACATTAAATAAAGAAATACGTAGACCACTAAGGTTCGCTAATGTACGGTCACTGTCACTTCACACATATAATTTTTTTTATCGTTAAAACGCAGGGTGAGCAAATTGTCAGAAGGAAAATATTGAGAAAGAGCACAAGAATACATTTTACATTTTCATGAGCTGCCAATGTCCTGAAATGAAAAGTAATATTTTTGCTCATGTGCTATATACAAGTCTACTCGCTATTATATTGTCACACGCGCTCGCAGTAAAGAGAAAATTATAAAAATTGTCGCGTTGGGAACTTCGAAAATTGGTCGAAATTTTAGTCTAGGGGGTTAAATCGTTAAAACCTTCCGTTTGATGTACTGAGTTTAGAACGCTTGACGCCTAGAGTAGAAACGACTAGTTCATTTATGTTTCGAACATTGGCGGATGAAGATTGATTTGATGATTGATGTAGCAAAATTAATGTAATATTTGACTCATAACCGCAATATTAGTTTAAATCTCGTAAAAACCTCCTGGAATTTTTTTTTAGTGCTACACAGTGTGATAATCGAGCGCATCGAATGCAATTTAATAAGGGAGTCAATTTTTAAAATGCAAACATATGTTGCCTCACAAATGACTTCACTTAATTATAACGCATATACAATTGACATGACTCATGCACATCAAAGATGAAAACAATGAAATTGACCTTTAATTGAATGTTAAGGAGGAAGATCATTTAGATATACTGTAGATCACAAATTGGAAGTAACTTGTTAGAGTTATGAGCGGTTAGCTGTCACAGGCTTCGCTGTAAAAGACCGTGATGAAGCTGGCTAAGTTACATTTAAGGTGTTAGTGGCTCGAAAGAGCAACCTTAAATTTATATTAGCATTGATCGAGTGACTTTGGAGAAAAATACAAAATAATATTTATTAAAAAAAATATTTACAAAAATATTTACAAAATAATATTTAATAGGCATTAATGAGATGTAGCAAAATAGATTCTTCCATAAACTGGCCTATCCAGGCCTATTCTTCAATGCCGAAGATACTATACTATACTATGACTTCATTCGATTGCACTTTGTTCGCAGCCGCGGTAGTAAACGTAAAATGCGACCCCAATAATTTGATTAAATATCATAAATATGTAGATCAACCGTAATTGTTGATGATTTATCCAACCTTCAAATATAACTAATGACAATTTGCCATTGGTTTTGTCCTTGTTTTCAGTCAAAATAGGAAAAAAGGAAATTCTAATGCAGTGGTGGCTGTACCTTGTTTGAACCAACTGTTTAACCATGCATTAAATAAAAGTTCCCTCCGCTGCTCCACTTCCTCCCCTCGCTTAACTTGCTTTTATTTTTCTCCTTCCTATATCAAAAGCAAATAAATCTAATCTAACATTTGCAAATTTTAAATCTCTTGAAATTTACCATTTTCGTTGCATGGACGCCATGACTGCTCGTTACATTGTCGTTTAAGTTTTTTACTATAGTATCGTAGCAGTCAATCGGTCAATCCATGCTGAATTGCGGACCATGCTTGCTTCATTTATGGTCTTCCGGTCAAGTTGAGCGGTTGTACGCTTGTAAGTTGTACCTATATCTATTTGAGCCTCTTGGCATGGCTGACAGCCTGAATGACACTTACACGTGCTTGTGTTGTGGGTTGTAAGGTAAGATATCGTAGCACATTTTCTCCATTCATGCTCTTAGTCCGTTAGTTGTAGACTCGTAGTATTGCCTGATACCTGGAGCGTCAGCCGTCGGCGACTCGGCGTCAGGCACTCAGGCGCTGTGTCAGTGTGTAGCCTAGGCAGTAGGTAGGTACTCAACTAGGGTGCGCAGCCGTAGACCAGCAAATTAACGCTCAAATCAGCCCTGGAGCCAACATCAACCATCTAAATGCTATAGATATTGTCATCCTGGCACCTAAGCAGCTGTAGTCAATTGACCTATCTCACCACACGAACTTTAAACCAACACTGCTTCAGCACACAAGCTGCTACTCCACAAAGTTAACGGTCAATACGTTGTTCTCCAATGCTTTATAACCCATACCATCACTTCTAACACATGCTGTTATCCTAAGTGTCCGCTGACCACACTGCATTGTCGCAAATGTGAACTGTACCAAACGGTAATGCGTCATCACCTTACTTAATCCGCAAGACGTTAACCCCGCGTCACTGTTTCTCTACCTTACTATCCCCCAGCATCTTTTTCCCCCCACAGGCCCACACTTACCCCGACTCTCCACCATTATCGCATGAATAACTGGAGGCTTTTCTCGCAGACCTCTTATGCTTATCCGAATTAGGTTAGGTTGAGTTAGGCAGAGTGGAATTCTAGAAATGGAGGTTTACTTATAAATAAGCTTTCCACCAAAGGTGGAATGCTTTCCTTTGATACAGTGCTCTGCATGGTGGCAATCCATAGGTTATTCAAAAGAACCTGTTCTTTTGTCATTTTGAACCGATCAACGCTTTTTTACGGACCGATCGTAAAACACACCTTCTGTGACCTTCACCGGCAAAAGCTTTTGCACTTCTGAAGAAAGTCAGATGAGAAAATGTTGCTCAATGGGTTAGTCCAGTCGTAAATGAGACTTTCGTTATTCCCTTCCTACCCCCACCCCGCTGAGCCGGACCGGTCGATGCTCTTGCAAACGCATAAGTACTCACAATAATTCCCTGCCACCATGGTGCTCTGCCAGGTGACTGACTAATGACTATAAATGAAAAGGACAAACTGTTTCAATTGGATAGTACCTCAGATTTGTTACAAAATTGTTTGAATGTCTCTTGTTTGATAGATATTATCTATTTTTCTTTTATTCAATGGACTTTTTGAAATTTTTACAGGCTTTTTCTTTGTAATGATCAAGTTTCTGTTAAGTATTTAGTTAACCAGACTTGGACCAGTACTGTAGTACATATACCATATTTGGGGGCGGGGCTTATGGGCACAACCAATCACAGCTTGAAAGCATCTCCATCAACCAATCACAGCTTGAAAGCATCCCCATCAACCAATCACAGCTTGAAAGCATCCCCAGCAACCAATCACAGCTAGAAAGCAGATAACATTACAATTCCATTAACCAATCACAGCTGGAATGCTGGAAGGGGGCTAGAATCACAATCCCATAAACCAATCAGTTGAAAAGTGATAGGATATGTAAATGTATATAATGAAATTGACTGGAAGTGGAAAGTTCCTGGACTTTCCAAGCTTTCAGGTCCTGCTTTCCAATATGCTATGTGAACTGGTTAATTTAATATCCCTCTAGAATTCCACGCTGGCTCAGTTAGGTTAGGTTAGTTTACAACTCCTATAGATCCTCTTTTCATAGCGTAATGCAGTCAAGTGAGCAGAAACTAAGAATAGCCGTCCGGCAGTCAGTGAAAAGAGGCGGGGAGACGGGGTATGCGTGGAGGTAGAGTTATGCCGGGGGAAAACAGCTGCGACGAACGGACGGGCTGGAGTGCTGGCTGTGTATCAACAGCGGTATGGCGTAGGGAGTTGCTTACCGAAAATCGTGATTAGGTTAGATGGCATGGGATGCATGGGATAGAGCTGTTGGACGGTTTTCAATACGGCGTAGAGCGATTGTATTGGTGGCTTACTTCTCATTAGCTCGCTGGTTAATTTCCATGAAGGGTATTTGTACTATTGGCTTTTAACATATAATCCCTTAGTCTACTCTGCCCTTTAGCAGGCTTACGCACGGAAAGGAGGATGAAAGATATGCTGATCTTGGGCAATGCTGGCCTCTGGCATGCATCCCCTCAACTAGGTACTAGGCCTAGCCACCTTATCGCCTAGGCCTACTTACTACTGAAGCCCTGGATATTATGCAGTCCTGCACCAATCTCTTATCTCTATCTGTTTGGATACTTCTTGGAGGAGGCAGCTTTTGCAGAAACATTCAACATCCCTTTAAGGCTAAAGGCTGTAGTGTACCAGACTACCAGTTAGGCAGTTACCAGTATGGAAGTACCATAAATCCATAATGGCAATTGACAAAGCAGAGGATTTGTAGACTACCTATTCCTCATGTTTGGTTACAAGTTTTTTAAGTAGACCAGAGAGTAATCAGTAAAGTACCGTCTGCATCAAATGTGGTAATAAGGGTCTTAACTCTTAAGGCCAATGGGCAGAGACTCAGAGTAAATCAGGACAGTCCTCCATCATGGCATAAAAATGTTATAGCAGCAAAACTAGTTGAAATATTGCAATACTGAAAATAGTAGCTTAAACTTAGACATTTTTTCTATTGATGTAGCATAAAGAAAGTTGAGAAATCATACATTTAATTGCTCTAAAAAATCCATGTTAAAAATGTTGAAAAGTGATTTTCTAATAATAATTATGTAATTATATAGAATTTTATAAAAACAAAAAATTGAAGCATAACCTATTTTAAGTCTAGAATTAAGTATAGAATTTAGGACTTGATTCTCTTCTAAAATAAAGTTGAAACTTGAAACTAGGTATTACATATTCCAGTCACATATGCATAGGCCTAGGCTATGCATATGTTCAGGTAGCTATGCAGCATAGCTACCTCATTGATGAATTTGTAATTTGAAGTACAATATGTGAGTAAATTAGTATGTTTGGAATCAGAATGTAATAGGGTAAATGCGGTATATTCTGACACATTAAGGACGCATCGAGAAATGAAAAACTATAAAAAAATAACCTTATGCATTACTCAAGTTCTGTTTGCTTTATGTGACTCGCAAAACAGCGTACTACGTGCCAGCAATGATGAAACGTCACAAAATGTTGCCATATTTATTTAAAAGCCTTTAGAATGCAAACCT
The DNA here is from genome assembly GCF_000764305.2 of Hyalella azteca. Lineage (NCBI taxonomy): Eukaryota > Metazoa > Arthropoda > Malacostraca > Amphipoda > Hyalellidae > Hyalella > Hyalella azteca. Next base: position 543,851 of record NW_025940074.1, read on the forward strand.
ACCAAATCCCTATATTCCGACACTGTGTGTGGCAATATTCGGCACGTGGCAAGGCGTATTCCATCCGCGCTTCAAATTTTACTGATACGTAATGCCGTCATCCGCGTGTTTGAATTCCGTTTGCTCTGTGAGCTGTATTGGAAAACAACACGGCTTTGAATTAGAACACTAATGAATATTGAACACTACTTAATTACGCTTTTAATTAACAACTATTAAGCTTTTTATTGAGAAAATTTTTATTTTTGCTACATAGCTTGCAACAATCTGTGTGTGTCCAATTCAAGTTGTGACAGAATTAATTTTCATGTGTCTAAATCCATTTCTCAACTTAATCATCTATTAATTTATTTACCACTTGAAATCAGCGAATACAAGTATACTTAAAGGATTCCTAATATGTTCACAGACGTATTTAAAAGTCTCAAACCATAATATTCTTCCTATACAAACAGTTATTTGTTATTTACTATATTGGTAGAGCAAGGTCAACTGTCAAATTTGACACATTTTTCGATGATCTCACTGGGTAGTGTGCATTGTCTCTCTTTGGATCTCAATATTTTCCCGCTAGATGGCCAAGACCTAGTGTTTTGGCAGTAGTTCAACGCGCAAATGTGTGACGTCATCATTTCAACCATCAACGAACGCATGGAACTAAATTAAAGCTTAATATAAAGGAAAAACTAGAGAGGTGATGGAATAACCCACGATGTTGGAATATACCACGTTTACCCTACCATTATTACAGCTTATTCATTTCCATTTGTCTCTCTTAGAAAGATTATTTGAGCTTATTTTCCTATTGTAGAATGAAAAGTAAGAATATGTCTTAGGATTAGGAGACATGTCACATGTCCACTCATGTTCTTTGATGATTTTCAATGCATGCTGCTTTTGAGCTACCGGTAGGCACTGCTAGGTGGTAGTGTTGGATTTGTTAAATTTGATAAATTGAATTTGTTATTTTCTTAAGATATTAAAAAAATTAAGATTCTATGTTATTGAAAATTTATTTTGTTTATTTAATACATTTAGCCATTGGAAGTAACTAAATTTTGCAACATCGATTTAAAAATTATTTCTTTTTCAGAAACTAATCATAGTTTGAAATGTCTCGAATCACAAAAATGAAGTATGTTACTGCAGAAACCAAGATGGACTATGAGCTGCCTACTCCAAAACAAACTATATGTACCATCATCAAAGTTCTGGGCAACAGCACCTACTTGGTAAGATTGCTAATAATTTTATGTTTTTTACTCTAAATTTGTTATAGGGAGTGATGAGATGTTAGTGTACATTCCCAGGTTCCCTAAATGCAGTTGTAAAAAGTGGCTTCAAATGGAAGGAAAATGTACATATCTGATAGAAAACCTGTTTCAATAGAAACTTGGTCATTTATAATTTTTAATTCTTCACTTAACCCTGTTGTGGTCAAGTTACCCTGTATGGTCACTTGAAATCTCCTTTCAAAAGAGCCCACCTTGTCCTATAGTTTTTGTTTGAGGCTATGTTATCATGTCTCTGGCAATCTTCAGTCATCCATCCACACATACCTAGCTTCACCATAGGATTCAGGAATTAAAATATGAGCATCTGAAGAAAGGTCTGGGTTGAATGATGAAGTTAATGATTTTTCTGCATTTTTTAAATAGTCAGAAAAAGCAATATCAATTAAATTACTGTAGAGAAGCTTGAGAAAATCAAATCAAATTGAATCTTGATAGTTTCCCTTGCATTTGAATAAATAAATTTTTAAAATTCATCTTCTTTCAGCATAGTGACTGCTTTTTATAGAATTTTCATCTGAAAATTACTTCAATATCTTGAAAAATCCATATGGATAAATTTATCTTATCTTCATATTTTCTCAAAGTTGCTCCAAAAATTCCAACCTTGACATATATCTATGCTTGCCCGCAAAAGGGTTAAGGGGATCATTTTGGCAAAAATAAAAAAATTTGGAGTTTCCAGTTTTAGGCTCAGTTTAAAGGTCCAAAAACTATGCATTTAAAGAGCCCTCTCAATGTTGTAGCACATAAAATCATAAATTGAATGAGAAGATAGATTTTTTACAGTATAGTATACTATTTTTGAGGGTATACTGAGTATACCCTCAAAATAACCCCCTTTATGCCATTGTCTAGGAATTGCACATTTTTTTCAAAAATTAAAAAAAAATCCGATTTCTGTTGTACCTATGTGTACCAAGTTTTAAAATGATCTGCCTGTAAATAAAAAAGTTTTTAGGCATAATGCTTCCCAAAAAAAGAACAATTTTTAATACTGTAGATATCTCCCTTCATTGTTACAGCATTGTTCTCAGCTTAATACTATCATAGATAACTTCTATTGATAAATTCATGTATGTAACAAGAAAAATTGAATTGAGTTGACATGTTTTGAGACATAAATTACTAAAGTAATTAATAACATTGACTTTTCCTATTATTGATGATGGTTAAAAGGAATTAAAATTGTAATAGTTAGATGAAAAGATTAGTGAAACAAATTCCAAAATTAAAAAAAAAAAAGAATTTTGAGATTTCTATACCAAAGCCAATTTTCTTGGAGTGTTGCTACAGTTTCTAAAATTCTACTGAAGAATAAATGTAATAGGTATATGAAAGAACTTATAGAAGTTAAATCAATAGATGTTTTTGTTGTTTGCACCAACAGTCTGAATAACAGGAGGAAAGCATTGAAGTCAGAATTTCCTAAATCCTTAAATAATGAAATATTCCAGTCAATCTATTAATGGAATGGAGGTCATTTAAACCTGTAGTCAGACCTCGGCATGACTCACCTGCCAAGCTTGTAGTGGTATATTCATCAAGTACAGTCACCAAACCTCCCAGAAGGCACAGTATATTCACATAAAAATGACAGGATTTCACAAGGCATCATGTGCATCTAATACTTCATCATTGGTCACCTTAAATTGCAAGCATAAATCATGTTAGAAAAGTAATGTACAAAAACACTACCTAATATTTTTATCATAAATTTGTTATGACATTTTTTTCACAATTGTCAATATTTAATTCTTACTATCCTCCTACCCACTCAACCTCCATACATCTCCAGGTATCTTTTTGCACTGTCAATTGCTATGACTTACTCCCAACAAAACAGACAATCTCTACAATCCATTTCTCACATTTTACCTCATACCCCATGTCTTTAATTTTGCCTTCAATCAGAATCGCCTTCATCATAACTTATCAATCTCCTATAACTCGCATTCTAACTCAGGTGCTCCACTATTGTCTTCTTACTCCATGGTATTCTTCTATTTTTAGGCAACTTCATCGATTTACATTGTAGGAATCATTACAGTCTTTCAGTTTATAAATTATCTCATATTGATACTGTTGTCCGGCTTATGTGCACAGAACTCGGTGGTGATGTGATAATTTTATTTACAGGTGGCTACTCCTGATGGAGAAGAGTTCATTGCGTCTATGCCTGCCAAATTCCGTCGACATGTATACGTGAGACGACGTAGCTTTGTTGTGATTGAGCCCATCCCTGAAGGGAAGAAGGTCAAGGGAGAAATAGTTCGCATCCTACAACGAAATCAAATAAAGCATTTTCATCAGGCTGGGGTCTGGCCAGAGGCATTCAACTCCACTGTTTATATTGACAACACGTTTGCATCACAGAAGAAGTATAGACTTACGAACGAAAGCGACCGCGGGGTAGTGCACGGCGATAAGTACTTCTTCATGGATGGTGAAAATTGCAGGCCGGTAATGAGGAAGAAGGACCAAGATGATGTTGACGGTGATATGCCATCTCTTGGAGAGCTCAGACTTGGAGTTAGTTCAGGCATTGAGCCTAACTATAACAAAAAGGCTGTCACGCGCATGATCTTCCCGGATGAAGAAGAGAATGACAGTGAAAGTGACGATGAAGAGGAAAGTGACGATTGTGATGAGGAATGTGATGACGACGATGATGATGAGGAAAGTGACGATGATAATGAGGAAACTGACGATGATGATGAGGAGGAAAATGCAGATGAGAACAATGAAGATGAAGAGGAAAGTGTAAATAATGAAGAAAGTGGAGCTGAAGAAGCAAGAAGACGTAGTGAACTAAGAGATGATGAAAATAGTGGAAAAAATATTACAGTTGAAGATGATGGGAGCAAAATCCACTTGACTGTCAAAGAATCCCGTGTAAAAAATGTAAATAAAGCTATAGTTTTAGACAAAGAAACAACATGTGATGACAATAAGGGTATAGACAATAACTTCAGATAACCACAGCACACCCTGTGGTCAATGTTATTCTATTCACTTTGTTAGAAATCAATCACAATACGGGTGCTTTCCAACGGTTGCTATATATCTCACGAAGTTTCCAGTGTGGGAGATTGTTTACTCAAATTTTTGGGGCGCACGTCGAATATGATCGTCGTGGGCGGCGTCGCTCGCACCTTCATAAATTTCCGTCTTATTAATCAAGGTTTGAAAATTCATTGGTTACCTACTACTTGACGTTGGTGTTTTATGTTATGTCAATTAGTTTAATGTTTTTTTGTGCACCTTATATCTAAAATTTCATGTTGCAGACCATTCTGTGGTATAGGTATCGATGTCGTCGTCATTCCATTTTACACCGGACCCATTATTTCATTAGGGCTATTGTTCAAACGGTATTGCAAGTTTGTCAGCATTTTTTAACCATCTCACCAAGCTCATTGTCATGTTCATTTATTTCAAATCAGTTTTTTGGGTGAGGTTGCCCTAATTTTTAACTCGTTTTACATCTTCAAAATGTATGGTTATATCAAATGATTGAATATAAATTAATTGAAAAAATGTCGCTCAAATCCACTCGAGAAAATATCTTCTTTGTTTGTCCAGTGGTACACTAGCAGAAGGAAAGTTATGAATTTTTTCGAGCCACATTAAGATTTACTGGGCTGATAATATATTGTTGCACCGGAGGAAGATGTTACTACTAAAGGAGGTAGAAGTGTTACTATAGGTACTTTTTATCAGTAATTTTGATACCTCGTAACCTCTGGGAGGTACTGGCGTGCACGTTAGTACTTAAGGGTGTTTGCGTACCCTGGGGCCCGAGCTTTGATGAAGTGCCTAGTCATTTGCAAATATATGCATCAATTCACAGTTCTTGATAATTATTTTGAAAACTAGAGTTTCCTGTCTGTTGTTAGTTGAGACGAGTGTTTAATATCCAGTTCTAACTACTCGTACTTCTGAAGGTAGGGTGTCAGAAGATATGCGCACACAATAGTTCCTGCTTCGTAACTCATTACGGATGTGAATGAAACCAAAGTTATTACTTCAGATAAGAGAGATGATTCACTGGAACGGATATGGCTAAAGGTTGTAAATAATTATTGATTATTAATTCAAGCTCGGAAATTAATTTGAATTGATTTAATTCGAGTTCAGCATCTTTTTTGCAAGCCAAAGTGAATATTTTATTTATGATCGCCTTGAACGTGAATATGTAATCCTATACCGTTAAGCTGCGCGGGATCTTTAATGTTCCAAGGAGAAACAATATCTATGGCACAGCTTCTTGTCTATATAGATGCTTGGCTTCGTTTAGGCTGTAGAAAGATCCAGAAGAATGTTCACTATTTGACTGATTTTACTTTTATAGACTGACGAATATTAATATATTCAGGTAATATATACATATATATTTCCAAGTTCCAATCACTTTATATAGTATTCCAAATTTGAAGCTAAGGTAGCGCAAAGACTGATGCTAGCTAAGAAACCCTGCACAAGTGTTAAAATTAATTTTTAGCTTCTTGGTGCTTCGATATTTAATATATAGCGAGTTTTCCGAAAGTGGCGACTTATGTGGCATTGACGGTAAGGAAATCGTTTAACTGTATTAGGAAACTCTCAATGCCATGTTAACATCCATTACGTTTCAAGGGAAAATACTGAGTTTGATGTGCATTTCTAAAACTTCGGTACTCGTTGCAGGGTTTCGAACCATGTTGCATGTACAACATTGTTGTAAGCGCATGCGCAGGACGACTCTTTCAGCCACTTTGTTACTGGCTTCTTGTAAGCGCCAGTCTAGAGTAGCTTTTTCTGCGTCAAGTTCCGTTCAGGCTCCAGATGACGGCAAATGTTTTGTGACTACACCCATTTTCTACGTCAATGCCGCCCCACATCTCGGACATCTCTACAGTGCCATTATTGCCGACGCTATCCAGCGCTACAAGAAAATGAGAGGTGCAACGGCAACCATTTTCTCCACGGGCACCGATGAACATGGGCTAAAAATACAGCAAGCGACAAAACAATTGCGAGTGCCTCCACTCGACTTCTGCAGTGATAATTCCAAGAAATTTCGCGATTTATTCGATGCATTCAACATAAATTATACGCACTTCATTCGCACTACTAATAACGATCACATAGCAGCTGTGCAAGAATTTTTTAACGTTCTCATATCTAAGGATTTCATTTACAAAGGCGAATACACCGGCTGGTACTGCGTTTCTGATGAGGCATTTTTAACGGAATCCCAAGTCACCGAGAAGAAAACTGTTGACGGAGTAATAAAAGTCAGTGCTGAAAGTGGTCATGTCGTCGAATGGAGCTCCGAAACCAATTATAAATTCAAATTATCCCTCCTGGAAGATGACTTGAAGCATTGGTTGAAGTGTGATAATCGAGTGAAACCAAAGCGTTTCCTCTACGACTTGAGAAATACGGTTGACAGAGGCTTGATGGACCTCTCCGTCTCTAGGCCTAAGGAGCGCGTGTCGTGGGGAGTGCCTTTACCCAACGACCCTGAGCACACAGTGTACGTGTGGGTGGATGCTCTAGTGAACTACCTCACGGCTGCAGGTTATCCTTCTATCCCTTCGGTTTGGCCTGCCAATGTTCACGTTCTAGGCAAGGACATTCTGCATTTCCATGGCGTCATTTGGCCTGCCCTTCTGATAGCCGCGGGATTAGAGCCACCCGAGCAGCTGCTTGTGCATTCACACTGGACTGTCGACGGGGTTAAAATGAGCAAGTCTTTGGGAAACGTAATATGTCCTAATGAACTCAAGGACACCATCACTGCTGAGGGTGTTCGGTATTTACTCCTGAGACAGGGAACTCCACATGCCGACGGATCCTGGAGAACAAAAGAAGGCGTATCTATGCTGAATGCTGATCTTGCAAATGGCTTGGGTAACTTGGTGCATCGATGCACGGGTAAATCCCTCAACAAAGATCAAGTGTTCCCTCCTCTTTGTCAAGACTTTGTCGAGAGTTCAACGCATGCTCAAATGTTGACGAAAACTATGAAAACTGTTAAGGAGGATGTGGCTAACTGTTATGATGACTATAATTTCTATTTGGGAATTGATAGGATTATGCATTTGGTACACTGTGCGAACCTGATGGTACAGGAGGAAAAACCGTGGACGCTGAAGGATAAACCAGAAGAATTGAACAGCGTACTTCACTTGGCTTTGTCAGCTGGAAGAGCGGCTGCCTTGATGCTGCTACCAATCGTACCGACGTACGCTACGAGGCTGCTTGATACGCTTGCAGTGCCTCAACGTGATAGAACTTGGAGTCAAATTGAAGCTTTTCCAAATGCTTCGCACACTTCCGTGCCTCTGGGACAGAGAATAGCTCCGTTCAAAAAAATAAATGTATAAAATTTTGCCTTTGGTTCTACTTAATCCCTTTTTCTGTAAAATTTCTTACCAAAATCGAGAACGATGTCATGTGTACATTCAAATTCAAATACTATGTTAAAGCTCCGATTCCACTAATTGTTATCAATTCGGCCAAGACCTGTTCTGAAATAATTTGTGCATTATATCAAAAATTTGTGTAATTCGACAGAAGCTTTTCTTTTATGCAAGTTCGATTAAAGACCAGAGTAGGCTTTTTATTAATAATCTTCTTATTCGTTTTTTCAACGAGTCTAACAAAATATCCTGCTATACACAATACCCTTGACTTGTACTATTGTCATTTCCAAAGTTCAGTTTCAAGTGTTGCAAAACCTTCACCAGCTTGATAATGAAAATTGTATTTTCGAAACGTCGCAATCTATTAAAATGTCATTTGGTAGCCTGCCTTTTGATCAGGTCTCGGACAAATTTACGGCCGGACCCGCGGCCGCAAGGTTTTCTTAGTGTTTTTATGGGTTTTCCTAGGTTTTTTGTGTTTTTAATGGAACCTGTTCCTAACTGTACCTAACCTGCGAGGTTTTCGTTGATTGGCTAGGTTTTTTCTATGTTTTTAGTCCGGCGGCCGCGAGACCGGCCGTAAATTTGTCCGAGACGTCTTTTGATCTCACGGCGCCAGCAAGAAATTTTGTTCGGGTCATTGAAAAAAACGAATAAGAAGATTATTAATAAAAAGCATGCTCTGGTCTTCAATCAAACTTGTATCAAAAACGTGTATTTTTCATGATATTTGCATCTTTCATTGTAATTTCGATACGCTTTATATTCGTTTAGTGAAAATTCGTGCAACTTCGTTAAAAAAACGAATGAAAATAAATAATCGGCAAAATACGAACATTTCTATAACCAATGATCGAGTGCCGTTACTTCCGTGAAACTTTTAGGTTGAGTCGAAATCAAACGCACGACGTACCTATTTTTCAGGCAACAGATTCCGCGTTTCAAGAACGTCGAATGTTGAAAGTTGGTATTGAGCGTTCAATCAGGAATAGACTACGGTAGCTTGTTATTGGTTCTTTTTAGGGTTTTTTCTAACTTATAGTTAATGGCATGAAATCTTGGCCAAGATTCATCGTAAAAGGTTCTCTCTTTGAGCTCTGCTATCCAAGACGGGACACTATCAAAATACCGTAAAATCATGATCGCAACTGATTTTGATGATTCGTAAGTCATTTGTTAATTTCTGCTTTCTAAGATCATCTGGAATGCTGCATTGACCTATGCCCATTTTAAAATTTCTATAGCTATGTTTATATCACATTCCATGCAAGTTGACCAATTTATTATTATTTGCTAAAAATTATGTTTTTCTCTCATGACAGTGAGCAGATTCAGCAGAGCAGTGACCCTCTATTATGTAACATGTCTTCTCATTCAACAGTACTACTCAACTTTACTAGAGAGTAGAGGCTCCCTAACTGGAAAATGTGGCGCTGGGCAGAAGACACCCATGAATCTGACAGACTGACACTGACAGAAAAGCTTCTGTCGCCCATTCCCATTGCCTTTTCCTAATTTTTTCACTAAAAATAATGAAAACAGATTTTTTTATTCAGTAATTTCTTGAAATTACCTGTGAAACAATGGTTTTTATCTGCAATCTTAGGTAACTTCTGCCGGACTAGTATGGAATATATCTACTTGGCAAGCCGCGACTGAATTTTTTGAGCCGTGGTTTTATGGATTTGCCAGCCGTGATTCCATTTCTACGAGCCGTGATTCTATTTCACCGAGACTACTGAAATTATATGATATTAGAGCCGCGATATTTCAGACAAAAATAGGACTTTTCCAGACTAGCTGCCGGATAGGGTAAACGCGGTATATTCCGACATCGTAGGTAATTCCGTCACCTCTCCAGCATAGTGAGTCAGTGACAAAGCAGAGAGTTTTTTAGACTCTCCCTCAAGTTTATTTTTGAGTCCTATAAGTAGGCCAGTAAAGTATCATGGATACCAGCATTATCATACTTAAGAAATTGGTTTAAATCTTGAGTTTTGGGAAAATTAAAAATGAACCGATTCCAAAAAAGCTCTGGTTTGCCACTATGCTCTCCAGCTTTTTCTTTATATTAAGCTTTGTTTTAGTTCCATGCGTTCATTGATGGTTGAAATGGTGACGTCATTATGTCGTCATACATTTGCGTGTCGAAATACTGCAAAAACACTAGGTCTTGGGTATCTAGTGGGAAAATATTGAGATCCAAAGAGAGACAATGCATGCCACGTGGTGAGATCATCGAAAAATGTGTCAAATTTGACAGTTGACATGGCCCTACCAAATAGTGAATAACTGTTTTTATAGGAAGAATATTATGGTTTGAGACTTACGTCTCAAACCATAATAATAATATAATAATACGTCTGTGAATATATTAGGAATCCTTTAAGTATACTTGTATTCGCTGATTTAAAGTCGTAAATGAATTAATAGATGATCAAGTTGAGATGTTGGATTTAGACACATGAAAACTAATTCCAACACAACTTGAATTGGACACACACAGATCGTTCAAAGCTTTGTACAAAAATTGAAATTTGCTTAATATTTTTTTATAGTTTTTCATTTCTCGATGCGTCCTTAATGTGTCGGAATATACCGCGTTTACCCTATTTCAAATTAAATCATACCAATATTTTTTTTTTTAAACTTTGATCCAATAGTCTAGGGTAAACTTTAAACTTTTAAACTTTTTTTTTTTAACTTTGATCAATAGTCTCAAACAGGATAATAAGGTATGGGCAGCTAATTGAGACAGTCTTCCTTGGTTTTGTAGATATGTTGTACTTGTACAGGGTGCGCCACAGAAACTTACTTATTTGAAAAAGTTCCCGCGCTCTAAGTTGGGCGGGTAGAGGGGCGAGAGGGGGCGCATCGGGAGGGAGAAGTTCCCAAGTTTGTTTCTATCCTAATTAGTTACCATCATGATCTGGACTACTAGAGAGCAGTGGGCCTTTGCAGTCAAAACCTTCATTTCCAACGGTCGCTCACTTGTTGCTACGCAACGCACCTTCTGCGCTTGCTTTGTAATTCCTCCTCACAAACTCGTTCCTGGCCGTAATTCAATTCTGTCGTGGGTTACTTCATTTTGAGAGTATCATGAGTATGGAAGTGTCGCTAAACCCAGAAATGAACGTCAACGGACCATCAGAACTCCGGAAAATGTTGAAAGAGTGACGCAGGCAGTCATGCGTTCTCCCCGGTGTTCGGCTCGCAAACACGCCGCTGCTATGGGAATTTCTGAAACCACTGTTCGATGAATTCTCCATGAAGACCTTCACTTTCATCCCTATAAATTGGCTGTTCTGCAAGAATTATCTGAACGCTATTTTGTTGCCTGTCAAAATGCATGTGAAATGCTGGTTAACAACCTGCCTGAAGACGCGGTCGTTTTTTTCAGTGACGAGGCTCACTTCCACATTTCTGGCTGTGTCAACAAGCAAAACATGCGTTATTGGTGCAGTGTTAATCCACGAGAGCTTCACCAGAAGCCACTTAACTGCGAGCGAGTTACTGTCTGGTGTGCGATGTCGGTAATGGGAATAATTGGTCCTTATTTTTTTGAAGAAAACGATCGCGCAGTTACCGTTAATGGAGCTCGTTACAGGAACATGATCGAAGAATTTTTTCTTCCAAGACTCGAAGAAATGAACGTTAGGAATGTGTGGTTTCAGCAAGATGGAGCCACAGCACACACAGCACGAGACTCAATGAATTTGCTGCGACAACATTTCCCCGACCGCCTCATCTCTCTCAGAGCCCAGAGGCAATATCCAATGGCCGCCACGCTCTCCAGATTTGGCTCCATGTGATTTCTTTTTATGGGGTTATTTGAAATCCCTGGTTTATGGCGATCGACCATGGACCGTAGATCACCTCAAGAACAACATTCGTGATGCCATTGCCAACATACCGATTGATATGCTGCAAAGAGTGGATGCGAATTTCAAAAATAGACTTCATCAGTGTATGCGCATTGGGGGTCGCCATTAATCAGATGTCATTTTCAAGACTGTATGAAAAAATTGGGAAATAGTATTTTCAAATAAAACAAAAATCAAAACAATATTTGAAGTACTTTTGTTTTTATTGACCTTTCAAATAAGTAAGTTTCTGTGGCGCACCCTGTACCAGCTAAACTAATTAAAATATTGCAAAACTAAAAATAGTGTGGTAAAGTTTAACATTTTTCCTATTCATATAGCATAAAGCAAGTTAAGAAGTCATACATTTACTACATCTAAAAAATCTCTAAAATATTGTGAAGAGTGAAATTTCAGAAAAGTACCTAGTTTAAGGGGAGCATCTGGGTCCTTATGGGCGTCTTCTGTAAAACTTATGGAAATTGCACGGTTTTGTAAGCAATTTAAAAATCTACTGTGAAATGATTGTTTTACAATAATTTTTTTTAATCTTGCTTGGCAGCAGCTGTATTCAGAAGGCCTATGCTTTTGATAAATCGTGGGTTCAGATCAGTCCTTTTGATCCTAACTAATTATATATTCTTTGAGTCTCAGTTAATCTTGCATTGTTCTTTATGATCACTTGTATAGCGAGTAGGCTGCTTTCAGTATAAGCTATTGACAATGGCTTTATAATTATCATATCATGAAGTTGACCAACTTGGTTACTAAGTTGATGCCTGTTCTGTTTTCCAGAGTGACAGAAGAAGTGGTTGCTCTGGAAGCAACACTCATGGAGGATGTGACTGTTCACCGTTCTGATGATGGGTTTGTCTTTTGCATTCAGTTTTCTAATATATCTATTAATTTTTTACTTGATTGTTTTTTGATTGAATTTGAAAATAACTACTATTATTAGTTGAAAGGGCACCACCATTACTTAGTTTTATTTAATTTTACTAACTTGAAAAAGTTAAGGCTACTCCTAGAATCAAGTTGTAAGCCTGAAGGTGACATCAGAATGCTCCTACTTCAGCACCAGCCAGACACCAAACTTAGAGCAGGGACATGAATTTGGTATGTTTGACACTTTATTGATAATGGAGGTACTGGTGGATACTGATGATGCAGAGTAAATATAGAAGCCTAATGAAAAAATGAACCCAGCCAATGGCATGCACTGAATCTATTGTTCATAGTACTGATAGTAGTGAGCCTATAAGATTCTGTAAACAAACTTAACTAGATGCTGCAAATACTTATCCCTAGTTTTTCCTAACAAAATGCTTACAATTCACAAATATTCCAATACAATCTATGTATATCACAAAGAACACTTGTCTCACAACTTACACCAACAGTGAAGTGCAAGGTGCTATACAACAGACTGATTAGAAAATGACTTATCAAATTTTGTGAACAGCAGGATGTTTCTATAGATAAAAATGCTAGTTAAACCAAAAGATAAAACACTAATGAAAAAAAATCAGTACAAATCTAACAGAACAAATATAAGAAATAACTGTTTGAATGATTTAAAAAAATGACAAGGAAATTACAGCACAAAGTATTCTTGATATTTAACTGCTTCAACCTTCTGGCACCTGGTGAAAATTTGTATTGGTTTTGACATAGATCCACTAGTGATTTATTAAATAGTAAATGTGTACTAGTTCTGAAATAAGTTCTCAGATTCTGATTTTATGGCAATCAGCAGCATCTTGTTATTATCTGATTACCATTTTCTGTTGTTAAAACAATTTGTTATTATATACTTACAATATTTGTGGATAAAATTGTTATAGATATATTTTCTGGATTAGTATTTTTGATGAAATACCCCTTATTATTAATCTATGTTAGCAGATTCTTGAAGTTATTTAAGACATAGGTACATTGATTAAATGTGTTGTTTTGCACAGACACATCACTGGTGTGGAAATTTGTGTTGTACCAGCAACAGCGCAGCAAGTATCCCAGCAACATGTCAGGTGCACGCTGGAAGCTACTTTCCCTCCTCGGTACCCTGCTGTTCAGCCAAAAGTCATAATCCGGTGTGTACTCATTGCTTTATTTAACTGTATGTTTTATGGAATACAGGCAAGTGTTGTATAGTTCATTTTTTATGCATTATGCAAGATGAAACAAGGTTTGTATTGATTTGATGCCTATGAAGGTCCAGTCTAATTTGTTCGTTAAGAACTCGTATTAGATAATTGAATTGTAAGAATTCACTCAATTTACTCCCATAAATGAAATCAAAATGAATCCACAGCTGCTGTAGAAGTGGTTATTTGTTATCTATCACCGTTTCTTCCATACTCTGTTTGAACAAATGTTAACTTGAAACAACTTGTTGAAGCAAAGTATTATAAACTGTATTGGATTCTTAACAAGAGGCTAAGATTTAGGTCTTATTTTCTGTCCAATGAAATGTATTTATTGACATTGATGTGTTAGCTTCTCACATGAAATTTATTTATATTTCAGCAATCCTCGTGGCATAGATGAAAATGTGTTGCTGAAGGTGGAGAGGGAGATGATGGCAAAATGTCAAGAGCTTGAAGGCAGTCCTGTCATCTATGAGCTTGTTGAGGTACCTCCCATTTAATGTCTTTCTTTTTTCAGATCATTTTCATATGATGTAATCCGAAATTCATAATAATGTTTATTCTTGCCAAGAACTTGTTGAACTAATTGTTGAGATCAATATTATTTAAGAAATTCTTTGGTGCTACAGTTGAACCATCTTGCTCTAAATTTTGATGACTGCAACATCATTAATTTAATCTAATAATCAAATATAGATAATTTGGTATTGTTCATCCTCAGTGTGTAGATATACGCTGGGATTAGAATGTAGATAGAAATGAATTGACAATTTTAAAATTTTTCATTGTCTTTTAAACAGAAAATTCTATTTTGTTGTTTTGCAGCTTATACGTGAAAACCTGACAGAAAACAATACTCCAAGCTGTCCCTGCACCATATGCCTGTATCACTTTCATCCAAGTGATCACTTCACCAAGACTCAATGCTTTCATTACTTCCATAAGCACTGCATGGGACGGTGAGTCATAGATGCCTTAAATACTTACTTATCTATCAAAGGCAAAATTTCTTATGAAATATTGATAAATCAAATGGATCCATTGCTTCTTTAGTCTAGCTAGTATCTAATGCATCAAAAAATGATTTTTAGGAAAGAAGTCTTCTGTTCAAAAGGAAGCGCGTCAGCCAATAAATTCTATAGAATATATTCTCTTTTGGTTCAAATGAAAGGAATTAATTGTTTATTTATAATACCAGTTCTTTACATTGTTTAAATTCAAATCAGAACCATGAGCTTTCAATAAGACTTACCAAGGGAAATATTGCAGGTACATCAAGAATTGTGAGCTGACATATGCTGCCAGTGTAGCTGAGCAGCAGCTGGCTCCTTGGCAGGCACAACCACAGCTTCAGCTCATCTGTCCAGTCTGCAGGGAACCTATTACTTTAGAGGTGAGTCATTCTTATCTTTAATTTCTGTAAATGAACATGAATTAGTTATTGAGTCCCTTTTATTTTTGGCAATTTAAGCATTGTTACTCCTTCATATTGATTGCAAAGTTGCTTGATATGTTTGATATTGATAAGTTGATTGATCATATTGACTGATAAGTTTTTATGTAGTACGATTGCAATTGCTATATTTATTTCAACCTCAGAGTGTACCGTATCCTTACAGAGGAAATTATATCTCTGTCATGAAGATATAATTATTTAACAATTCATGAGCAGGAAAGTGCTGAGAGCCTCATGTCAATGCCGGGCCCCGTGGAGGAAGAAGGGGAGGAGCTGTGGAGTCCTGACGCTCCTGAGGTGCAAGCTCTGCAGCAGTCGATGGCGAAGCTGTTCCTGCAGCAGCAGCAGCGAGGCGGCATCATCGACCTCGAGCAAGAGAAGAACAAATACTTCGTGTCTCTCATTGCGGTGAGCAGCACTCAAGGTCTCGATGAAAATTTGTATTTCTCAGGGCACTCCTGATGCTTGATGTTCAATTAGTCCGTAAATATTGTAATAATATTACCTGATCTATATAATTTATAAAAAATTAATTATGGCATTGTGAAGTTTTAGACAATTTAGCTAAGCTTTACTATACCATTTATACCAAACCTGTGCTCGCTGCCAAAATGTATGGGAGCCGTCATTTATGTGTAGAAATGGTTTTCAAATGATCAATTTGTTTCGTACTCTGGTATAGATGAATGAATATGAATTAACAGTATTTAGTTTCCAGAACAACTCACTTCATATGAACTTTCATATCATAAAAGTTGTTTAAGCAAATATTTTTTTAATCGGATATCGTGTTAATATATTTCAGTGTACAAATAGGTTAAATTTTTGTGTGAATTGAATAGTGGTCAGATTTTGTTTTTCACGAGTTTTGAGACTTTCGATTTCCACTGTTGTGGTCTATTTTTTATTTTATTTCTCTTTTGTTGTCCTTTAAAGCTATTTTCCTCATCAATTGTTTGATGTAGGTATGTTTTTCATCAAAATAAAATGTGAAAATACTTCAGTAGAGGCTTTGAGCAACACTTTTGATTCTAATGCTAAGTTTTTGCTATAGAATGAACCTCATATCGAACAAGACTCAGCTCAAGTTTCTGGTGTTGACGAGTCTCTTGGTCACGAAAAGAAAGACCTTACGCCCCCCCGTGAGGCCGCCACTGAAGCTCCCGTTGTTGAGGAGATCCGTGATGGTCGAAACATCAACTTTCCCGCGGGAGAAAGCGATGGTGTTGACACCGGTAAAAGTGATCGCGGTAGTGGAAGCCGCGGCCGAGATCGCGCCTTGCACGGCGATGTCCGTGGACGAGATCGTGGATCCTCGCGTAGTGGGCGTCCATGTTATGGGTCGCGCGGTCGAGGTGCCGCTGATGGTTCCCTGGTGTATGACGGATACGGCAGGGGACGGCGAGTTGGGTCTGACCATCGTCAAGGTATGTGAAACTTGGATAAGTGTGTGATGTATAAATGTTAACAGTAAGGTGCGTTTCTTTGCTGGCAGGGAATCTCAAGTATAAAGTATCTTAAAACAGATACTTTTGCCTGGCATGATTTTTTTTTAAATTGGTTGGCGTGATATCTTGAATTCGCATTTCTTCATTCCATGTAACAGTAAAAATTTTTGTGCAGGTTATCATGCCCGGGGAAGTCAGAATAACTCTGATGCAGGCTGCGGACGCAGAAACACTGATGTCGGTAGCACACGTTATTCACGACCGTGGGAGGAGCAGCACGATCAGAGTAGTTACTCTAGACGCAAAGATGACGATGAGCTCAATCGCAGACATGGCCCCCGTATGTTTCGGGGTGGCTATGGTGTACCACAGTCAGGATATACTTATAACAGCCGTTATACCCACAGCAACCACCAGCACGGCTCCAATGGCTCAGGCCAGCACTTTTATGCTCGTGGCTGCGGCAGGAATCGTGGCCGGACAGAACGACCGAGTGGCCGCCAGCTGCATGCAGATGCTGAAGCCAATGATTGCTCCTCCGCTTCAAGCTCTCAGAGTTGACGACGGTCCTGTGCAGGGCGATGCTCACCCTGTCCTCTTCTTTTCCTATCTCCAAAAAATACTCGACTTTCATTCAATTCTAGCTTTTCTATCTATGGCTTCATTGCTTTAACTTGTTGGATTTGTTGTTTTTTTGCTGCTAAATCGAAAGTTCACGTCATGGTGTGTGGCTTTGAAAGCCCTAGTTATGTCTGGATGATGTATTTATTTTTCTTGATGTATATGTGCACACAAACTATGCTACGGGATTACCAGTCAGGGTTTGAAAACTCGGTTGACAACCATCAGATATCTGTTTGTGTCTGTTCTGGCTGTCGTAAATCCTTGAACCTACTCATGTATCTACCTCATTTGACTCTGCCCGTTGTATTTATTGTTATTATCTTCTGCTTTCTTGCATTTAACTTTCACCCCTTTTCTGTCGTTGGAATGATTCTCTTACTTGGTTGGTTTGAAAATATACTGCTTTGGAAAATTTATTTAAGTCAGTTGGTGTTCACTGTGCATATGAAAAATTCCGATTGTTTTGTTACCCTTTCCAGTACATTTCTCAAATGCTTGTTTGTAACACGGACGAAGTCTGCTCTGGAGTATTTATCACGCATAATGGATTTGTGTTCAAATTTCAAATTTTCCATTTTACAATCTTACACGAGCAGGTGGACTGGTTATTTGTCATGCGTGGAAATTTTCACGATTTCGTTCGCCTTCTTGCATTTCTTGAATATTAAACGTTTGAGAAAGTCACCAGTGAACCACACTGAAACTACACTTTATTGCTGTCCACCTATTAAAATTGTTCCTAATTTATTAGAACCATATAAATTGAAGCCAGATTTTACTACACATTCCATATCAATCGGAGCTTTCTTTCCAAAACTCTATTCTTTTGTTAATCTTGCACTGAAGAGCCGCAACTGGATGAAGTTTCTCTAGCAGTCTCCTCATTATAGAACAATATATATATCAACTGTTTAAATGCTCATCAAACGTTGAAATTATTTGCTTTACTCTTGGTGTCTTCACCCGTCGGAATCCTCAATGGGGTTCAGTATTAAGAAACATGCAGTCCTTGTTTCTGTACCTGCATTACAATCCTCGCTTGTCTTCAATTGTACTCACAATACTAGTAGAGCTGTTGCCAAATGTAGGGTACGATTTTACGTAGAGTATTTTTATTGTGTTTGACTATATGTATTGATATTTTATGATTAGGCTGAAATTGCTTTTTAATGTATGTTTTGGTAAAGACCTGAGAGAAACTCTTATTAATAATTTTCTCATTGTTGTTCTCATTATTGCAAACTAGATTTTAATTTGGACTTGAAAAGTTCAAAGATTGTCGTTTTAGTGGACATTCGATTTCATTGGTACGACGCTTTGAACAATAATTATTTACTGTCAATTGAAAGAAGGTTTCGTCACGCTTAATATTGAGATGACAAATTCAAACCAGTGCACAACTTTTGGAGACTTTTTTGTAATCAATGTTTTTCACGTAGATTACATGACAGATCTGTGTTGGCGTAACTACTTGGTGCAATCTTGAAGTTCACTTATGATTTTGGGACCATACGCTCCTTCATACAACGACCGTGTAAGACTTGCACATCCACTAGTGATTTAAAAATCCAACTTTAAAACAATCTTTTAAATTTTTGTCATGAATGGCGAGTCGAAAAAAAAACAATCGACTTGTAAATGCAAATTGTCAATAGCGTAAAAATCGAGCTAATGAGGACCAGCACCAAACTGAAAAATCATGACCGTCCGCTACCAGAAGAAGATGTACATCGGTTACAAGCCACATGATCCAGTCCTGCAGTCAAAATAGATGAAACCTTCATTGTCAAGTACGAATTTCCAACTGTTATTTTACAAACTAAAAGATTCACTTGGCTCATTTTTAGATATTATTTGAAATTCTGTTTACTCCAAAGATATCCCTGTAACTTATTTAAAATGACTGTGGTTCGTTGTATTTCAGGTAGCCCTTGTATTTGTCTTAGTTTAGCAATGAGCCGTCAAACGTCTAGTCATTCGAGGCTGCTTAGCACCTAACTTTGGGTGACGTAGGTACTTTAAGCATTGCTTTAGCAGAGGCCAAATTAGTTGTTAGCTTTTTAGCCGCTTGTGTATTGCATGGCAGTTCTCGTCGTTTGTGTTAAGCTTGTAGTGGGCCAGCAGGTTCCTAGTATATAGAGGGCCTACCTGTGGACGGTCTATGAAAAGGAGATAAACTATTTGTAGAGTTTTAAAGGCAGCTTCTGTTGTAGTTTTATTACATGCGTTTTTCTCGAACTATCCAGACGTTATGACAGATTTTATCAATAGTGATGTCCATGTTGATTCAGTTGTAAATTTGGCGCCGTAATCATCATCTAAATTCCTTAAAAAAAACTGTTGAATGATTATTTGTTGATCTTTTTGAGGTTTTTAATCAACTTGATGCTTCAAGAATCTTTCTTTTAGTAACGCATTTCATGCTACTTGAAGTCATGCTAGAATATATCCTTTTGAACTCTGTTTCCTTCGGTATTTAAAGTGACTGATAAATGCACCCTTCCCTTTGCTAGCTAATTATTAGAGCGGTGAATCGAATCGTGTTGGCTGTAGACGTGCATGAATCTCATTAATTTTTCCTTGACAATTCTGTTTCCTCGCTGATCTTTGTTGCTTATGACTCTTAAATAGCTCGCTGTGTTGTTCGCTTATCTTCACATGAGGAGTTCTTCATAGAGTCCGCCTCTCAATGCTGTTACTGAATCTTGGCGTCTGCGCGCTTTGCTTGTGTGGGAGTTTTGGTATATTCAGTTTGTCACTTTGAAAAGTGTAGTAAACGTATATAGAACGGGGCAAACGAATCTAAGATATAATTTAAATTTAAATAACTCGTTTATGTTATGTGTCTGATGTGAATATGAAATTTCTATCCAGGAAACTTTAATTGGTATATCTTGGATATAAGTTGAGCTTCTGACGACCCTTGTCTAATCAACTCACCAGAAATATCAGTCTTATTTTAATGCTCTGTCTTAAAGGGGTATTGAGAACCGCTAGGTATCGGACAGTCTTGACGACATACTACTGAGTTCTTAACGAATTAGGCTGAACTTTACTCCATTGGTAAATGAGATGACAATCTGAAAATTTTCATGATTTTCCACCGGTTTGTTTACAACTGTAACGAAAAAAATATTTACTTTACTTTGCATTGAAAGAGTAATGACGAGATTTTCAAGCAACTCAGAATATTGATGTTCATGAATTGTGCGACTTCTTCTTTTTTTGAAATGACAACGGGTTATACTTTTAATTCTCTACTGGATGGTCTAGTCTGTATTTCTTGATCGACCTCCTTATAGATATTACCCGCCAACAATCATTTATGAACGAGCATGCTTGCATGTGGAGGAAAAATCCCGTATAGTAACAGGCGCTGTGGCCAGAATGAGGGGAGGCACAGGTCGTAAATTTCTGAGTTGTTAAACTCGACGGCTCATGTGGTTAGGACTCTCAACGAGAAGCGAGGAAATGAGTGTGAAACGTCGTAATTTATTTACTATGTAATACCGCTTTAGACATTTTCCATCCCTTGATCAGAGATCTTATTTCTTTCTGGTTTGTCCCGTTGGACGAGTGGATGTGTAGTTTTGAAGCGACCGTAAACAATTTTATCGATAGCAAAGGCTATGCCGTTTTTAATTGGACGTAGAAAAATGTAATCCGAGTTTGGTGATCTTCCTGACTAATGTTAATTATTTATGCAATATTGTCTTGTCTAAAGCAAGACGTCGATCTTCAGACTCGTGGGGGATACGTTTTTGTCCAGTTTTCCTTCCCTCGTTTAGTACTCCTCGCTTGAAACGCTAGGCTACGTGTAGCGCCCACGTTCGGTGGCACTGTAGTGTAGCGTGCTGAACTTGTCATTCCGTTAAGTCTTTGATCGGGGTTTAAATGATGCACAATAACATAGCCTAAATTTATTTTCCTTTGCACAGTAACATCTGTTGTATGCGAACGGCAGCGCAGTTCATCAGCGTCTTGGACGTCACCAATCGCACTCTAATGATGACTTACATTTATCGGCTTAAGTCCTCAAAAAATGAGGGCTTGACGTAAGTTGCACTAACAAATCGGACTTGCCAGGGCAGAAGCGAGTTACAACTACAGTAGGTTCTGTGACACGAGCAGCCGAAAAAAATATACTTACTTCGTAACCGAATAGGGTAATAATAATGATTCGTTCCATTTGCAGAGAATTGTGCGCGAGCGTCGAATTAAAAAAAAAATACAACAAACGGATAATTCGAGAGCAAGCCTAACAATGAATTACAAACAAAATTATGAAAAAGTGAATCTTGGCACTGATCAATTGCAAGTTTACTGATTATTCAAGACCATACAAAATTAACAACAATCCAAGATAATGAAAAGAGACCATGTCAGGATTAGTGAACGTATTTCAAGCGTGAGAGCAAATTACGTTAGGTGCAGCTACTCTACAGCCAATAAAGAATTTTGTCGAGGCTGCAGCAAGCTCCACGAGCATCACCAGAAAAAGGATTGAAACGTTCCTAAGCGGATGCCAAACCGACAGCATTCACAAAATGTACAGAGAAATTAAGACTGAACATAAAACCCACAACTTTACACCTTATTTAGTATTGAAACCTACGTTTTGAGGAAACGATCTTTAAGGATACAGTTAATAAATAACAAGAGAGTGAGAAGAATACTTAACAAAGTCTCTGTCAAAAAGATGAGACATTTCTGGTAAATTCTTATACACCAGGGACACCGACTGCAGACTCATCCAAGGACGCAGAAAGAAACAATTAGGCCTAAGAATTAGTACACGTTCACTACGTTAGTAATCACGCTCACTCCGTTAGAGAACATTCAAATTATACTGATAGATGAAATTAAAACAATAATAATGTCACTAGGATGTTTTGAAAATGTGTCAGGTCCTAAATGTGTGCGCAATGAGTCCCTCAAATTAGAATCTGGAAATCAAGTTAAGATCTGAATGGTAGCATCGTAATCAAAACTAAACAATAATTAACATAAAATGAGATTATTTCCTGGAGCGATGTAAACCGGGATTGCAATGACGAGAATTAGAAGTAAAAATGATTGTATCTACAGTCCAGTTTATGCATCTGAATTACGACTTAAATACTAGTGAAAACCATGAAAATATGACGCACAGGAGCCTTCGTGTAGTTCAAAGAGACAGACGGCCAAAAACGCCGCCCTTTGCCACGTGTTTCTCTTCGCTTATAACCTCCCCCGTTTTCTTGTTCACACGCACGATCTTCTTGTAGAGCATTCGTTTAGGGTTCGCCGGTGTACTGACCTTATTAGGTAAAGCTGGTAAATAATCATCAATATCATCGTCATCAGCGGACTCCGAGTCCACGTCCATCTTCGACACAGATGCTTGCACTACTCGAGGCCTTATATTTTTTTTGAGTACATTAAGGGAGTTACGACCTGAAGACGACTCTACGACGCTACTACTGCGGCTACTGCTGTTGCTGGTGACACTTCGTACTCTGTGATTCTTTTCTGATGCCATCTCGCTGGAATCTGAATCATCTGAGACGTAAATACTCTCCTTTTTCTTAAGAGGAACGTCTTGGGAAACTTGTATTCTCAAGGGCTCCAGAAGCTGTTTCTTGGGTGCATTGGCCCGTGCTTTGCTATTCATCTTGGCAGGTAAATCACGAGCTTTCGTTAATTTCGGGACTCGGTCCATATGAGCCGACGTAGGTATCTTGCACCTCACTGAGACCATACCCTCAGGGGAAGCTGGTGGGCTGTCCACTCTCTTTGTGTGCTTCATTACCGATGCATATCGAGCAGCTGTTGTTGCTTTACGTTTCGGAAATCGCTCATAATCGTCAATATCATCACTATCGTCTGAATAACCTTTAGAGACTGACACTTTTAAGGACTTCGATAAACGATCACTGTGCATTCTAGAAGGTGCAGCAATTTGCTTCATGTGCATTCTAGGAGGAGCTGCAACTTGATCCATGTACATTTTAGATGACCCTGGCCTCCTTGGAACTTTTTCCTCTTCACTACTTACGTCACTCTCAGATCTGTGCAAATAATTATTATCATAAGCCACATTACGCACAGGTTTAAGGACTTTCCTTATTTGTGGGAGACTGTCAGTGCTTCGAGATTTGGGCAGGACTTTCGCGCCTGTAGTGCTGCCAACTTCATCCTCGCGTGAACGCTTGAAACTTGGAGCTTTCAACATCGTTTTAACGTGCACCCTTTGTGCAGCTTCTTCTCTCTCTTTGGCGAAAATTCCAGCACTTTTGAAGGTAGTAGGCTGCAAAAGAACAGCCGCCTGAACACCAAGTCTCGATTTGATGGCAGCACCGGGATGAGTTGAGGTTGTGGTGTCTGCATTGGTGATCTTCCTTTTAGCTATGACGCGAGCACGTTCATTGCCGTCCTTTGTAGAGTATTTGAGCACACCTTGATACTCAAGGGAAGGGAGCTCTATGCCATGCATCGAACTCTCCAGAGACCCATCGCTCGTTGTACTAGACACGCTATTGTCGCCAAGCCTCTCGAATACAGAGCTTCTTTTCGTGATACTTCCATTGACAGCTCCTAGGCGACCCGAGAACGCAGCAGGTGGTGAATGGCAAGATTTTTCCTTGCGAACATAATGATCGAGCATCCTGGATGCTGGTGTATTCTGCTTGCTCATTGCCGGAACTGCTACGGCATTTTTTGCAGATGACGCGCTGGTGAGCCTTGAGACGCTATGGTCAGCCAAAGCGCGGACTCGGGCTGCAGTCTTGGCATGCTTCAAGATGGCAATAACATCGCCCATGACAGTGATGCCCATGTCCCTTAGACAGTCACGGTTGAGGTCGAGGAGCATGTGCTGCTTGATGCGGTTGTCGGTGAAAAGCAGGGCATAGTTGGTGGCGTCACTGGCAGGAATACCAGCCTCTGTGAAGAACTTGATCCAAGTCGATGTTTCACTGATGGAGGACATCTCAACAGATCACAACCTGCAAGAGAAATGTACAAGAATCAAGCCAAAAAATTACCACTTGTACACAATAACTTATGAAACAATAACTTTTACAACATACATAACCAAGAGCATAGAATAATAATAAAAAAATTGGTTTTTATTTTGGTTAAATGCTCACTAGAAGAAAAAGAATTTAAACACCTATCAACTCAAGTTGACCCTTCACAAAATTATTATATATATGTACCGGTAGTTATAAAATTTTACTGTGGGCTATTATATTTTATGGAGGATGCCTCATTTCATGGTTATAACTCAACTAAGCACTATTAAAACAGGAATTAACTAATTTGGTTTTAATAGCGCGTGGTTTTTCAAATATTTTTTAGTGATGCAACATTTAAATTATATACTAGATCAATATTTGATATTGAAGGTTACTCAACTGTACAGCATTTATATATATACCTTCTCTAAAAAATCAAAGAATGTTTCAAAACTCATATCTTATGGCAACAAACCAATTCCCTCAAATGGGGCAAAAAAAAGTTTTTTCAACAAATAGAGATTAAAAATATATTTAAATAAGGAAATACTTAATTGGAAATAATTATTTGTGAGAAAAACCTTTAAAATATTCAGAAAAATTCCCAGTACCTTCCAATACCAACATCTTTCCAAATGTGTAAGTTTTGAGGTGCAAAGTGTTTCCCCTTACAATTGAAATTGTTGGTTTATTAATACTACTGATATGCATGACATATTCAAACACAAATCTAGTAGCAAGCAGGGTTAAATTCTAGTATTGGTGGTATATTTTAACATCTTGTGCAGGTAATAAGA
This sequence comes from Hyalella azteca, assembly GCF_000764305.2. Classification (NCBI taxonomy): domain Eukaryota; kingdom Metazoa; phylum Arthropoda; class Malacostraca; order Amphipoda; family Hyalellidae; genus Hyalella; species Hyalella azteca. Next base: position 568,892 of record NW_025940074.1, read on the forward strand.
GACTGGCGGGGTAAATCGGGACAGTCATTCCACATTTCATAGATATGTTGTAGCAGCAAAACTAATAAAAAAATATAACTCAGTAGTCAGTACTCACTGCAGTGAGTGACAGAGTGCATTTTCTTGTTGACAAAAACAGAAAGTCACGGACAGACAGACAGACGGACGGACGGGCAGACAGACGGACGGACGGACGGACAGACAGACGGACATGGCGAGCACAATAGTGCATTTTCCCATAAATGAGAAAATGCGCTAAAAACATTGCAAGAACTAAAAATAATGGCATAAAGTTCAAAATTTTTGCTATCTGTGTAGCATAAAGCAAGTTAAGAAATCATATTTACTACCTCTAAAAAATTCCTGAAAAAAGTGTGAAAAGTGAGATTTTGGAGAAGTATCTCTGCTAAGGTCTGCAGCAAAAATATTTGCCGTATTAAAAAATCTTACTTGAATAAAATGTGCACAAAGGTGTTGGCAAAGAAAACTGGCAGCCATTTCTGCACAAAGTTCTAATAAGAGACATCCCTAAAACACATTTACAGTAGAACCTTGGTTAGCAAAGGCTCCAGTCAACAAAAAAATCAGTCAACAACAAAGAATTGTGATTACAGTAACCTCTCTCAGAGTAAATAATTTCACTCAACAAGAAATTAGTGCATCATTGTTCATCATAAAATTGTGCATAGAATATCATAGATAGAATTGTGCACCAGGCAACATAGAGTGAAAAATAATTAACCTAAACTATGATTCATTTCTCCAAAAAATATGATAGTTTTCACTAAAATATTCTTTTCTGTTACAGGTATGTTCTTTACGATCTTTTTTGTTATAGTGAATTCACTTGACCCATAAAAATGGTGTGAAATTACAAGCTATCCTGTAAGCTTACAGATATACAGAAGAAATGCTATAAGGCTGCTGATATGAAGCTTGCAGTGGACAAGGTCATTGTCAAATGTCAATGATCAATGGCATGTCCATGGATACAGTAATCTCATATCAATAATATGGTAATGTATACTGTATGGATGTGGCAATTTCATATCACTAAAGGAAAAACAAGTAAAAATCACAGGAAATGTCATTTATTCTACATCTACATCATCTACAAAGGAAGAGAAGGACTTCAGAGTACTGTTAGTATGTAATGGATAAGTACACTCTGCTCTGTATGCTTCAAACATTTCAAGATCAAGTTTTATTTCAAGTGTCCCTAATTACCCTGTTCCCAGGGTTAATTATGGATGCTTTTATTTGCATCTGGCACCCCACACATAGCATATGGAATTTTTTCAGAGATGCCATACAATAGCCCTCACACAGGCCTTTAAAATGAGCCCAAACTATTTCATGAAATGCTTCATGGTAAGAAGTTATTAACAAAAAATGCTCAAAACTGTCCCTTATCACCCTGTTTGACGGTATAACTACGCATCAACATTGAATTAAGACTCCATGATAATGGCACCTTGTACTAAATTTACCAAAATGTACTAAACTACTTAATATTAACTGCACTCATTGATCAACACATCTGCTTCCTATTGGAATTCATTTGAAAAATAGTGTCAACATTTCTATTGTGTAAATTGCTTGTGATAATAAATCAATAGTTGCTTTGTTAGCTGATGGTCTTTAATTATTCCCAGGGAAAAAGAATTTATACTATTATTGTCTTTCCTGTCAATAATCATTCAACCTTACAAAATGCAAAACACATTAGGTTATGAAATTAGCTTTACTTGAAAAGCTACATAATTGAGCAATAATTTTCATCGAGTGTAATCATAATGTAAAATTAGAAATGTATTTTCCAGGAGCTGCTCCATTTTTCAAAACCACTTGTATGAAATTTAACTTTCAAGAATTTATTAATATTATTCATTAATGCCAGATTTTGAATGAAATGTTAACTCATGAATTTTGCAGGCCATGAAACCAATATGTTTGCATGATTGCATCAGTTCTAAATACCTATCAAAGTATCACCCATATGGGCTAGGGTAAACGCGGTATATTCCGACATTGTGGGTAATTCCGACACCTCTCTAGTTTTTCCTTTACATTAAGCTTTGTTTTAGTTCCATGCGTTTGTTGATGGTTGAAATAGTGACGTCATACATTTGCGCGTCAAACTACAGCCAAAACACTAGGTCTTGGCCATCTAGTGGGAAAATGTTGAGATCCAAAGAGAGACAGTGCATGCCACCCATGAGATCATCGAAAAAAATGTGTCAAAGTTGACAGTTGACCTTGCTCTACAAATAGTGATAAACTGTTTGTGTAGAAAGAATATTATGGTTTGAGACTTTAAAATACGTCTGTGAATATATTATGAATCCTTTAAGTATACTTGTATTTGCTGATTTCAAGTGGTAAATAAATTAATTGATGATTAAGTTGAGAAATGGATTTAGACACATAAAAACTAATTCCGACAGAACTTGAATTGGACACACTCACACACACAGTTCGTTCTAAGCTGTGTGCAAAAATTAAAATTTTCTTAATTAAAAGCTTAATAACTGGTAATTAAAAGCCCAATTAAGTAGTGCTCAATATTCAATAGTGTTCTATTTCAAAGCCATCATATTCCAATACAGCTTACACAGCGATCGGAATTCGAACACGTGGATGTTGGAATTATGTATTAGTACAATTTGAAGCGCAGTTGGAATACGTCTCACCACGTGCCAAATATAGTCACACACAGTGTCGGAATATAGGGATTTGGTAGGTTTGCATTCTAAAGGCTTTTAAATAAATATGGCAACATTTTGTGACGTTTCATTGTTGCTGGTGGGTTGTGCGGTGTTTTGAGAGTCACCTAAAGCAAACAGAACTCGAGTAAAGCCTACATTTTTTTTTTAGTTTTTCATTTCTTGATGCCTCCTTAATGTGTCGGAATATACCGCGTTACACGTTTACCCTAATAGAGGAAATTGAAAATTTGGTTGGGTTAGGGTAAACACGGTATATTCCGACACATTAAGGATGCATCGAGAAATGAAAAACTATAAAAAAACGTATGCGTTACATAAGTTCTGTTGCCTTCACATGACTCTCAAAACACTTCACTACGCATCAGCAACGATGAAACGTCACAAAATGTTGCCATATTTATTAAAAAGCCTTTAGAATGGAAACCTACCAAATCCCTATATTATGTCACAGTGTGTGGCAATATTCGACATGTGGTGAGTCGTATTGCGTCAGCACTTCAAATTTAACTGATATGTAATGCCGACATCAACGTATTCGAATTCCGTTCGCTGTGTGAGCTGTATTGGGATACAACACGGCTTTGAATTAGAACACTAACGAATATTGAACACTACTTAATTACGTTTTAATTAACAGCTATTAGGCTTTTAATTAAGCAAATTTCAATTTTTGTACAAAGCTTTGAACGATCTGTGTGTGTCCAATTCAAGTTGTGTCGGAATTAGTTTTCATGTGTCTAAATCCAACATCTCAACTTAATCATCTATTAATTTATTTACGACTTGAAATCAGCGAATACAAGTATACTTAAAGGATTCCTAATATATTCACAGACGTATTTAAAAGTCTCAAACCATAATATTCTTCCTATAAAAACAGTTATTCACTATTTGGTAGAGCCATGTCAACTGTCAAATTTGACACATTTTTCGATGATCTCACCACGTGGCATGCATTGTCTCTCTTTGGATCTCAATATTTTCCCACTAGATGGCCAAGACCTATCTCTTATACACATCTAGATGTGTATAAGAGACAGGTGTTTTGAGAGTCATGTGAAGGCAACAGAACTTACGTAATGCATATTTTTTTTTTATAGTTTTTCATTTCTCGATGCGTCCTTAAAGTGTCGGAATATACCGCGTTTACCCTACCCTACATAGCACAAGAATTGAATCACCAGTTTTACTGAAAATACATCAACAACACAGCAAAATCAAGTATATAACATTATTATTTCATCCATGAATTCATATATAAATTAAAATTAACCATTGATCAATGATCATTGCCAGATCAATTGATTGATCCCATCCTAACTACCATATATGACTTACATTTATTAGGTTAGCATAATTTGTACTGTACAAATTTAAACAAATCATAAGAGGATCAATAAAATGCTTAATAATATTGGCATAGCATGATAGCCATAGGGTGATACTGTGATAGGGATAGGAATCATAGCAGGGGTGGAATACATCTACTTTTAACGGAAATTTCGCGGCCCGAGATCTCCCATTTATATGTAAGTTTGAAATCTCGCGGCTCGGAAGTCAGGTAAAATATATTGATTTAGAAATGTCGCGGCTCCGAAATGGGTCACGTGACGTGTGATGGAAGGGCAAGCCAGCGGTTGGCAGTTGTCGGCAGCAAAACGATAAAGAATAGTGCACCGGCCGATGTATCACTGTATCATTTGAGCTCATGTTGTTGCCACGTGCGGTTGTGCAGTGATAACTCCTAATCCCGTTTCCACAACAACTAGGCTTGGCGCCGGTCTGCGATGCATGGTGGCTTGATACCTGTAA